>NW_010248073.1:62609-76629 GCF_000690775.1 Eurypyga helias
TACTTAAGGACAAGCACAAGTATGGCGCTTTTTTTTTTTTCCTGTACAAAGAGTGCTTTAACAAGAACCTTACAAGAAAGGGTAGAACAGGTTAAAATATAAGAATAGATAGTCTATATTCAATGTGGATGGAGCTGACTATAACATTTCACAGGGATCTGCAGAAGGATTTTGAGAGAAGTGTTTGAGATAATTTCAGGAATTATATAGGACTTTTAAAATGTAACAGTGAAAAAAGGAATAGAGCAAAGTGTATGATGAACAATTTTGAAACTTCTGTTTTCTAGAGGAAGTTATAGATACTGTTTGAATTAATTCTCTACAAAATTTTATGAAAATAAATTTTAAATAGGCGCGTTTAAATGTCTCTCTTCACAGCACTTACCTAGAATCTGGGCTCAGCCATATGTGAAATCCTCTCAGAGTCTTTGGCAGAAACATTTAGTTTAACAAGTTTTTACTTCCTTATGTCGTCTTTTCCCACTTCAGTGTCTGCTTCCTGACCTATCATTATTTTATTAAGCCCTTTTTTTTTTTTTCAAACTAAGACTTTGCACAGGTGATGGCTATTACATGTATCTATTTAATACCTATTTGCTAGAGACTTGATTAAAAGTTACACTGTACCACTTAAAAATAGCTGAGTACTGTGAGGGAAAGGTAGGAGATAAGAATGATCCAATACAGCTAGCAGCTATCCATAAACCAACTGTGAAGTTCTTGTATTTGTAAAAAAAAGATAACAAAAAAATACCAGTTAGGTTTTATTTCAGTTTTTGTTCTAATGTTGATAAATTGAGAAATAGGGGTTTTTTGTTTCATTTAATAGTACTTCCCAATTTCTAAGCTTGCAGTACGGTAAAGTCTCATCACTTCTGTTTCTTCAGGCATCAAACCATTTGTCTCCAATCATCAAACCCATAATACAGAGGAATCTGGATGAACTGGCACTACAAGGATCTGATTTCAGTCATCATGAAGCAGCTTGAGGGATCAGAATTTTATGGGTGAATCTTACTTTGAAAACTTTTAAAGTTCTACATTAGCAGAAATGGCACTTTGTCCTTGATTGTTTTCTGTGAACGAACTCTCTGTGGCTGAGTTTTTGTGGTTCGTGCTATTAATCACATACAATGGTTATGAGTAGACAGGCTATACTGCTGATTACAGTAAATGTTGACAGATTACACAGGGAAATTAGGAAACAAGACCAATTAAACAAGGGATTACAAACTGCAAAGGTTGGTGTAATGTCAGTGATGAAGAGCAGGTTTTTATCAGATGATGCAGCAGTCATCTCAGTGACTGAATGCTGAGAAAAGGGCTTGACTTACAGGCTAGTAGACAAAATCAGCAAGCATAGGCAGTGTGTGAAACTATTTAAGAAAAGTGAAAAGTGTGTAGTAGGTGTGAAGAGCAGATTATTTTAGGAGCAGAGAAGGTGAGAAAATTCATTTAGCAGATCCCAAAAAGAATCTTGTGCTGTCAAGCAGTAAAAAATGATAAACACTTTATACATATACAGTTTTTAATTTATATATATATAAAAAATGTTTTTATTCAGTACTGCAGGCACATTTATAATCCTCTTCTTTAGCACATGAAAATACAAGTTGACCTAGAGTCAACATCTACCAGTCTGTTAGAAATGGGAGAAGTGATCGGCACTTCAGACGGGTACTGCAGCATTTCTGTTTTCATGGTCTTTTCCATTAAAAATCCATGTGTAATGTAACTTCCTTGTACATTGGTCTTCCTTGATATATAGACACTTTTAATGTAAAACTTC
Source organism: Eurypyga helias (assembly GCF_000690775.1). NCBI lineage: Eukaryota > Metazoa > Chordata > Aves > Eurypygiformes > Eurypygidae > Eurypyga > Eurypyga helias. The sequence goes on from NW_010248073.1 coordinate 64,399, forward strand.
AGGTTGAATCATCTGCAATTTTAAGAATATCGTCAGTTGTCTTATATTTTCATATAATTGTAGCTATTAAATACTGCATAGAGTTATGGAAAAACAGACATAGGAGAGTGTTAACTTCTTTTTCTTATTCTCAACACAAGTCCCTGTGCGCAAAAAATAATAATAATCATAACTCAACTGGAGTCTCATAAATTTTCTGCCAAAACAGTTGGGAAGGGTACATGCTCCAGTTTAGGGAGATTTTAATGAAAAATGATATACCAAGAGCAATTTCTCTTCTATAATGAGGGAACTTTCAATTTCCATTGATCTCAGCTGTAGATGTATCACATAAGAATCTTGTAAGTAACGAGATTTAAAGCATTAAGCTTAAGTTGACATTTTCTCTCTTAAATTTAGCTGTAACATGTCACTCTATTTATATACTTCACAAAGCACTAGGCAGCTTTGCATGAGACTATTCCCAGTAGGAGATCATAGTAAACTCCATCTTCCAAACACTTTGTCTTACTCAAATCGCAAAAAATGCAGTGTTTAAAAATAATTTTAGCCATATTTTCTTCTTAAGCATCCTACAGTTTCTTTTAGTTGTGGATATATTCACCTAAGTTATGGTAGTTCTTTCTCAATTCCTCATCATCTAGAGTGATCCTATTATTCCTGTTAGCTTTCTTGCAGGCTCTGGTTTCTACAAAATATATTAAAATCTGTAATGAAATAGATATCTTTTTACGAAGGTGCTGCATGATGACCAAGAAAGAAAAAAAAAAAAAAGTAGAACACAGTAAATTATTACAGTCTGACTAATAAATATTGGAAAGATTTCTATTTTCTTCCTCATACTCAGTTTTTAATGGTTAATTGAAAGGGCTGATAGTGAAATGCTCCTTGCTAATCAAGAGTTAGAAGGCATAGAGAGCTGTAAGGTCTATACAGAGAAAAATAGCAATCAAATCCTCTACCACTCCTGGCAATATGGAAAAAACTGAATATGCTGGAAAAGACTCAAGCAGTACTGTATATTAAAGAAACATGGATAAACTGGAAAATGAGCTTTACACATAATCATGACAATCACAAAGAATCTAGTTGTATAATACTTAATAGGTTTCCTAAAAATAGTAGGGCAAAGGAATCGCCTGTGAAATGAGAATTATTAGGACAAAGTGGGAAATGGAACTGTAAAATATGTCCAGTAGAGACTACACAGAATGAAACAGAAGCAAGGAGATTTGGTGTAGACCTTTAACTGTTGACTTGTGTTGCAGAGGGAATTCTTCAGATAAAAGATAATGTCAAAGTTCTATGGAAACTGAATTTAAAAAAAAAATCAGACAGTTTATTAAATTTGTAGACATAACTCCAAAGAATGCAACAAAATGTGGGGTTCTTTTTTGTGTCAAAAAATATTTCCAGAGCAAATCCAAATTTTGGAACAACTGATATCAGAATATGTAGTAGGTAAACTGAAAGTCTGTGAATGGAGGATTTGCTTTTGTCTCTGAAAGACTTTAACTGGAAGAAAACTTAGTCTATTTTCACTGTTTAGCATTGAGAATGTGTGCATTGATCTTATGTACAAAAATCAGAATCACAGAATCACACAGGTTGAAAAAGCCCTGTAAGATCATCCAGCCCAGCCATCAACCCAACACTACCATACCCACTAGACCATGTCCTCAAACACCATGTCTACATGCTCCTTGAACACCTCCAGGGATGGTGACTCCACCACTTCCTTGGGCATCCTGTTCCAATGCCTGACCACTCTTTCTGTGGGGAAGTTTTTCCCAATATCTAAGAAAAAAAAAGATACAAACAAAACAGGTTTGAGGGGTTACACACAGGCAGGTAGCTCAGCCTTTGAACTAGTAGCTAGTTTCATGAAGAGTGCATACTCTGAAAAAATAAGGTCAGCTTGGATACAGATGCCGTTATCTTCCTAAAAGATCTGTTCATAAGAATTGGGAGCCTTCCAGTAACTGATTCTTTTAAGATGCAAAATCCACGGTGTCTGGTGCACAAAAAAAAAAAAAATCCACGAACGTGAAGGAGGAGTCTCTAAGAGCTGCAAAACATGACAACAGTTAGCATCATCTAAAAAAAGAAGAATACATAGAATAATTCCCTGATATTTACAAGAAAAAGAAAGGATGTCTACAGCTGTGTAAGGACCCGAAAACATTATTGTAAAAAAAAAAAAAACCCAAAACCAAACACAAACCAAAAACTTTAATTTGCCAAAAGGAAGTGAAACACTACTAGGTTTTTCAGCAGGTTAGGTGGCTTTCTCCAGGTCTTGACAAGTCTCTAAGTGGGGGAAAAAAAAAAAAACAAACAACCACCAAACACTTTCACATTGCTCTTCCCATTATTTCTTCCCAGCTGCATTCCATAATGTGGTGTGCTTGAAATGTGTATAACCTGGGATGGCAGCCTTGGACTGATGTGATGTGGGCCTTATTTGTACAGAGCAGTGCTGGTCTTGAACATCAGTAAGATAGAGAAATTTAATAGAGAACTAATAACCTCAGACTGAATTAGACCAAATTTCAATTTTAGCATCTTATTTTGGAAATCCATTAACCTCAAAGATGCTAATGTACCGTATTCTAAATAGAAGAACAGAGTTCAAAACTGTTGAAATACTGAACTATGTCAGCAGGTTCTGTCAGTGTTGAAATAAAATAAGAATTTGCCTTAAACATTTCCAGAAGGTCACCCTTATGACAAGGAAGGCAAAGAATGAAATGCAATGATTTAAAGCATATTCCTACTTTTTCCATCACTAATTTTTTTTTAACCCGTTGGTAGCACTCATATACATCCTACAAATAGAACTAAGAGCAGCTGAAGTAGAGTATTACATACATATTATTTGCCATTTTTGTACATCAATGATTAACACCAACTACAGAGAAAATTAATGAAAAATCAGAAAATCAAGATTTTGTAATTCTGTTTAGAAGTAGAAACTGATCATTATTTTAATTACTTGTTATTAGTAGTATTTGTATATATTCACATATATATATAATACATTTGTAATCAGTTAGTACATAGTTCTTATCTCAATTTTATGAGCTTCTTTGTCTTTTTCCTCTGTTTCTTCCCCTCTGCCAGAGGAAGTGGGGTGGGGGTGGGGTGGAGGTGTGAGAGCAGCTTTGTGGTATTTTGCTGGCTGAAGTTAAACCACGACACCAGGTTTCCTTTAAAAAAAGATATTTCTACTTTTGAAATCTCTACAGTCTGAAAAAGCGCTATTGACAGTCATGACCAAAAGGCTTATACTCCTATAACGTCATATTAGGTTAATGGTTTGCTACATGTGGTTAACACAATAGTACATCCTTAGGAACCTACAGGCTCCTGAGAGCTAAGAACTGTATTAGTCCATTTTAATTGTAGATTTCAAAGGTAGCATGAGAAATTATTTTTACTGCCTTTATTCCCTTCCTCTTTATTCATAAAGGCTAGAACTTTTAATTCTCAAAAAAAAAAAAAAATCTGATTTGATTATGTGAGTTTAGGATCTGGGGTTTTACAACTTGGTTTATATGCTTTTTTTCTACTTCTGACCATTGAATGAAATCTGTGCTGAAGCACAGAAATTTAATCTCTGTCATGTCAGATGCTAACCTTAGCTGGCTAGCTGATATGCACAGAGCCAGGATCTGCCCGTAATAGCACCCAGGAGTTAGTGAATTAATCTAACCTGATGAAGTGTGTCTCCTCAGTGCATAAATCAGCTGGAATAATGTCATTGATATGGAGGGAGGATGTGAAGAAAAAGAAGTTTGAAATGAGCCACAGCTGAGAGGAACCTGCTAATGGATAGGGCCTTAATATTAAATAACTGTGAGCAGTCAGTGGGAGTCAGTTTTGGCTGTTTGATTTCCTCAAGGTTGTGTGGTATGTATTTTTTATTTAAATAAATAGTTAAGAACTATATACTTCAGTGTAAGTGACCCATGATGGTTTTGATACTTGTGTTCTTTGTGTGTAATGTGCATGTTTATATTTGCAATACCTTTTTAACATTTCAGTGTTTTGAATCACATCTACCCTGACTCCAATTGCCACTTCAGTGTATTTTGACATTGTCATAGAACTCGAAGAATGCAAGCTGTCAGTAAGAAAATGAAGGTTAGACACTTTGGCAATTAAAGAAATTATGTGCAATTTATATAGCAAGTCATTCTCAGTAATTTACACAAATCTGACTAATTCATAACCCTAATATTCTTCCTAAAGAAAGGTTAGAAAATTCAGTACACTCATGTTAATGCAAGGAGTGTGCAAAAGAAAAAAAGGAGGGATTGCAGAAATCATCAATCAGTTGTGTATCATGATTTGATGTTTTAAATAGTTAATGAATTCCAGCAAATTTACTGTACTACTGAAGTGGCATAATTTGGGCACTTTGCTAATTCAGGCCATCGTTAGGTGTTTATTAGTATAAAGTCATTATTGCTAACTATTACTTTAAGAATGAACAACCACACAGGATATGAAGTAATTTAATGTAAAATTTTAGACTATTTTATTCCCCATGGACAAAAATTGGTATTTTCCTCTGTGTCTCACAACAGGTTTAATGGATACAGAGAGAAGAGAGTGTGCAATAATGTGTGAAGCAAAACATTAACTGCAAATAAATAGAGGCATTTCTGTTCAGTTATTATCGTTTCAAGCTTTTAAAAGGTATGGCATCCTAAATTTATGTTATAATAACAGTTGAGTGTTGCAAGGTTCTCCAAAGCTCACCCAAAGACTAAATGGTGTTAGAAATGTATTCTGACAACAACTTTTCTTGCAGCAGAAACAATTAAAAAAAAAAAAAGGAAATATTTCTTCATATTTAGTAACTGACAAAGCAGAATTCAGACTCAAATAAGTTTAAAAATGTTTTATGACAGTATCTTAGATCAATATCTGTTATTGTGCTAAAATTACTTCAAAGAGTTATGTCTGTAAAGAGGCATAACACGTAAAATAATTTGAAAATTACTGAAACTGAAGAGGGCAAATACGGCACCATGATATTTGTTTGAAATGCAAGATGAAAGGGTAAGCGTTCGACATTAGTAGATCCACTGCAGATTTCCCCCCATCTCTGCATCCTTTATAGCAGAGGTAAAGATTCCCGTAACTGTAAGAAGTAGTAAAAGAAGTTGCAGGTTATCATGCTTCATCACTTTTTCTTTAATCTTGATATAAAGAAGAATAATTTCAAGCTCTTTCAAATATATAGCATTCATCCTGCAAGGTGGTAGAAAATCAAGACCATCTCAAGAAGCTGTTTCTTACATACTGCTGAAGTTTAGTTTCTCTTCCTTGCCCACCCCCTGGTAGGTTTGGAGTAAAATCAGCCAAATGACATTAGCTATGCTTTAAATTCCAATTTCCACACTTCTTTCGTCTGTATCTCACTCCTTTTTATATCTTGCCACCTACTTTCCTTAGATTTTAAGTGTAACAAATCTCAAACTCCAGTGAATAAAGAAAAAATAAAAAAAGAGGAAACTATCATGAGTGCATGAATTTGTGCTTCCCAGGTTTGATGATATCCAGCCATTTTTATAGTTTTTAGCTGATATTGGTACCCTATGCAATCTTTCTCACTGTCCATGAATACTTACTGACCCTGGAGAGCACAGTGGTGGAAGTGAAGACTACAAAAAATATAAGCTGATAACGAGTACAGGTTCTGCTTCCTCAAGAGCATTTGTAAAGCTGTTGCCACCATCAGGGTACAAAGTGCTTTCACTCCACAGAACTTGAATCAGATTATACCATTTGCATTTCTGTATATTTCTAGCCAAAACTGTTGGCATTAAGCTCATGAGTATTGTTTAATATCTGTTGGCTGAGACAGGTTTGATTTTGAAGATACTAAGAATGACCTCCAAACCTTACTGTATTCTAAGGGATGATTGTGGCTACCTGTGAAAGATGAGGTGTGGCATCTGCATGGCATACAAGAATACCTCTTATTTTTAAAAGATACGGAGAATTTTCTGGAGACTTAGGCAAAAATGTTGTATCACAGCAGATTTGTCCTCTGCCTGCAATGTGAGAAGTAAGAAGATTGAATATAACTGTTCTTGTTTTCAGATGTAGATATAATTCTAGAAGCCATGAAAATATGCTTGTACAGTGAATGCTTTTTATCTTTTATATCTGAAAACAAACTTTAATTAAGTGCACAAATAGACAGGCCCTATAATAGAATTCTGTAAGTTTTTGTTCAAAATTAGAACAAAATTACTTTGTCTACTTTCAAACACATGCCCTCTTGTCTCCCCTGAAATATTGGTGCAATGGCTTTTTAGTTTTCACTGTCTTTGTAAGTGAAGAAATTTCGTGTCTGCTGATAATTGGAACTCATTAGATGACACATTTACACATAATATCCGAAAGGTGGTTTCAAAACTGAAACACATGTTCTCACCAATATTATGAACCTGAAGAAAGCCCAGTACCAGAGTGCAGAAGCCAGTTTATGGTCCTCTCGTGAAGACTGTGCCAGCACTGGACCAAGGGGACAGGACGTCCCAGCTTGTGGTGTGATACATCCACCACCAGGCCACTGGTCCAGTGAAAGTCTCTGTAATCTATTTCTTAGAGGGTCTGTCCCATATACTGTCTTCTAGACATGTTTTTTTTCATCTGTGTCACCATTCTGTTTTATGTGAGATTTATTTCTGCCTCTCAAGTGACCATCTTACTGGTTTTTGGTTTTTTCCCATTTAAAAGAAGTTAATATCATCACAATCCTACCATATGCCTCCAGCTGTTAGACTTCCACAGGGTTTAGTATCTGTCCAAATTTTACAGACTTGCTTTCATTTTCATGGATAACTTTCTCCAAGGTATTGTGTTTGAAAGACAAAAGTTACAATTTTTATATCTATAATTTCTGTATTTTTAATCTTAAGTGTCTTATCTTCAACTCAAAATAAAAAGACCTGCCCGCCAAAAATTCAGCTTTTCAGTTTCACTATAATGGTTTCTTCAATGATATAAAAGGATCACAGCTTGTGGCTTAGAAAATAAATTATAGGGTTTTTTTTCCCTCTGAGTCTGGTATATACTCTTGAAATTTATAGTCAGTGAGCATTAGCCCAGAATCTTCTTGCAATTACACCATTGTAAATATTGCGTCACTCAATTTAATGCTGGATCTTTTGTAGATTACCATGTGGGGTTATCTGTATTTTGCAGGACTTGATATTAAATGCAAATGAAAAATGCATAACATAGTGACAGATATGTTACAAAAGTTTGGTGGCAATATTTACGGTGGATTAACACTTCATAATGAATTGAAATAGCAGAAACCTTATTTTTAGTGTAAATAATCTGGTGTGAAGTTTAGTTCATATTAAACTGTGATGCCATTTGTGTATGGTGAGTTCTGTTTGATAAGAGTTGCTTAAACCAAACGTTATTTGTGAGAAACAAAACTGTTCGTACAAGGTGTGAGGGAACAAATGTTCTTTTCTTTTCTTTGGGGAAAACCTGAATCAAGAGCATTAGAAGTGGTTTTACACATCATATTTTGCTGTCCTCTTTGTTTCCCAAGATCTGCATGCTTACTTTTTAAATTAGGGCAGCATAAAATAAATTTGCAATCTTTTTTGGACCAGAAGAACCTCATAAAAATGATCTCACCTTACTTCATTACAACACCTGCTTGCAATAAGATGGGATCTTATCTATTTCTGTAATAAAATGCCATGCTAGAGCTGTGCTCTTAATTATCCTGCTAAATAATGGGACACATTTAAAGCCTTTCCACTCCATCTCCCAGTGCTCATTAGTGTCATTTATGAGTTATTTGTCTGCCAGTTTCTGCTTTTCCACGAAAAAAAAAAATTAAATGCATATTCTGATATAAAATGAATGCATAATTAATAGTCCTTCCTGTTTCAGAACTTCCTCTTTAATAACAGAAGAAATGCCAAGTGTTTTACTGAAAGCCAATATACTGATAAGTAACCTAGGTATCAATATCTAAATCTATCCCATTACTGGGGAAAAAGGAAGTACCTTGATACAGCCGTTTAAAAAAATTAAGCAGTAACAATTAGATAATGATTTTATAACTCTTCTTGTTCACTTGGCATGTTGAACAAATGTTTTTCAATTATGAGAGATTTACATGTACATTGTCTATCAGGTAGCTGATATGAGATGAATGCCTTATGAAAATGTAGGATGAGTTGAATATTGTAACTATTAGTCTGAATTCTTAAATTCGTAATGGTTAGCAGGTAATGGGCTGTTAAAACCACAAAATATTTTGCTAATAAAGATTTTTATATTGCAGAAACTTATTTAACATCTAAAAAGTTCTTGGGAAGTGTTTACAGTGCTAAATATGAGTTAGCAGTGATTGATTAAAACTTTATCAATAGAATGTTAATATCCATAAAAAGTTTTTGAATTGACAGTAAAGCGTACATCACTGAGCATTAATTATTAGGAGATCTTAAAATAAAAATATATGTCAATATCGTTAGCACACTTGAACTGCCTGATAGTAAATGACCACAGGAAATTGTTAAATGGATTTCTGTTAAAGAAAATATTTAATTTCCTTTAGTATTATGTTTCCAGTATTAAGACTTGCTTAAGAATAAAAAACACCTGTTGTGGATTTTTTAACTGAAGGGTGTAATTGCCTGGCTGTGTGTACTTCATTATGGCAGTAAGAGGTTTGGAGCACTTTATCTTCTAAGAAACTATAAAGTATGTAATTGACCTAGAAATGTCTTTGACTTGCTCTCAGGTATGACTTGTCATAATAGTCCACGGGGCAAATAGAGCAGGATTTTTGTCTGATCAGAAGGCAATATTTGTTCAGAACACAAAACAATATTTCTCCACTATCTCAGTGAAGAGCATAACCAGTTCCTACAGCAGATGGTACCATTGGACCATAACAGAGATCTGGGACACAAAGCCCTTGGAAGCTAATGAACATCCATCTGCGGAAAACCCCCGCAAGCCCAGGTGCACGTAAGTTTGTATTGATCGTGAAGAGGCTAAACAAAGTTGAAAATGATCTTTCAAAAAAGATTAAATTTGTTGTAAACACTTAATCACAGTATGAATGACCTTGTGGAGGTACCTCATTAAGTCAAAGCCTTGCCAAATATTGATAAAACTGATAACAGAAACAAGTATCTGAAACCACAAGATCTATTCTGTCTGGTGCCTTGTGACACCTCTTCTGGGGATAAAATTTTAGAGGAATACAATCTTTCGATTCTTAAATATAGAGGGAAGGAGGACAATAGTGAAAGATTCCCTGATTTATCAAATTCCAGAGGATGGCAATCCTGGGTTAATGACAAGAGTGACAGCTCAAGGAAAACAGAAAAAGCAAAAGTATGTTTTCTGGCTTAGAGTAAATGGGAATCTTAAGCTAATCAAGGGTACTGTTACACTGGAGTAACTGTCAGGGTGGCACAGTACAGAGCCTGTGTGGCTGGATGCTGTACTGCATTACTCTGATCTGTCCCATATTGGAAAGGGTCAGTCACCGTCAGGGGCAAGCAGCCCTCTGTGTCCCCCTTCACAGAGCACGTTTAGTAAGCAACAATCAACTTGCCATGGGAACTATGAGTAACTGGTGGTCTTGTTAGATACACAAAACCAAATGATGCAGTTCCTAAAAGAAAGGCTGATAACGTGTTTAAATAGGCATCAAGCTCTAGGCTGCCAAATTCCTTGCTGTAGTTCAAATAACAAAAAATCAGCACCATTTCCACTGACAGCACTGCTACAAAATTCAATTTCCTGTAGCCTCATAAAGGGGTCTGTTACATAATATAATTTCTATTATTTTATTCTGCATAAAATCTAACTTTGTGGTTTACAGAAGCCAGAGAATTTTCATATTAATTTTTTTTTAAAACCACCCTAGTGAACAGGAAGGAAGGTGGAAAAGGAAGAGAGGAAGCAGCACAGAAGAGAGGGTAGAGAGAAATAAGGAAGAGCAAAATATGAGGGAATTGCCAAAGGCTGATTGGCCTTTCAGAATTAAGGACTTTTACTTAATCTCTGGTCATTGAACCTTTCTACAAAGGTGAGGGAAAAAATCATGCTCGTGACGTTAAATTGGTGCTGGTGAGAGACGAAATTAGGAAACCTCTCTTCTTTTTTTTCTTTTTAAACCAAAAAGAATGTTTGAATCTTGCAGACAGAATGGTGTAAAAAAGAGTACAGATGCAAATGCAGAGTTGGAAGGCTCAATCCCAGGGTGAAATTTGACAAGTATAAACACAGATCTCAGAAACAGAGCCATGTGATCTGCTTATCATCCTCTTTTGCCTCTCTCTCATCAAATTGTATGGACATAAGCCTTGTAGAAAATCTGCATAGCCCAAAATTGCCAGGAAAAATGGAACCTTTGTAAACCGAGGAACTACTGGATATCGTCTCTGGGTCTTAATATACAAGGTTCCCTGTGTTTAAAGAAGTCACTTGGAATCTATTTTTGACTGTTACTTAATACGTGGTTATTCTGGAGTGCCAAAGACGGATTAGCTATACAGTCAGTTCAGGGACAAGTGTGAGAATGAGAAGAAAGAAGTTAAAAAAAAAGTCCTTAATTTTCTGGAAAGCACAAGGAATTGTATCATCTATAGTGCTGGATTAGAGTATGAGTTCATTATAACATTGTTTCTGCGGACTAGGGACTCATTCTGACGTCTTTCTGTGACTCCAGTCCCATTGAGTTTTAGCACCTAAATTTTTGGTGTGAGGCTTGTAACTGTGTTGATATAGTAGCCTGTACCATGACAGGTTCAGCTTACTACAGGGCTTATAGCATGCACTGTGGTGACCTGTACAAACTGCCGTTCTACAAAATCTTTCTGCATACAATTTGGAGGATTAGCACAGGCCAGAGGTCATTCCCAAAAAGCAGTCTGAATATGATCATGCATAGAGGAGTGGTAGGGGGAAGGACTTTTATGAACAGGCCATGCCATTTGGCCTTAAGGCTGGACAGGACTGGACAGGATTTCCTGGCAATGGGTAGTTTACTGGAACAGGCATCAGAGAGGGGATCTTCTGAACACACTGAAAGCTCATTAATTATGTTGAGCATAACGAATGTTGAACAACAAATTGGATAATGAAGATATTCTAAAACAGAGAAGATGATTTCACATCTGCCTAGTTTAAAGAAATATCTGTAAATTTTGAAAGTGTGAGTAGAGCTACTGATGCAAATTAAGCAATAAGATCTTGATTTTGGTCTTTGAATTAATGCTGGAAAAGATAGTGATGTAACCTGGTGTAAAACATGCAAATGTTAGACTAGAATCAGGGTATGAGTTCCTACAATTATCAGTTTCCTATTTAGTGAATCTAAGGTAACTGCAACTAATTAGGACTATGAAAGAAAGGAAAGATAAGTGTGTACAAACATTAGAGCAGAGATTAAAAGTCTATTTATATGCTGTTATTTTTAGAGTAGAATTTCTACAAAACATTGATAAGGCTATCTATTGTAACCAGCACATCTGACCTGCAGTTATGTGATTATATATCTAAAAAGATAGAGTAAACAAATCCAATCAGAAAACAAATACCATAACCCTGGAGACACAAATGGACAGTGCAGTGCATTACAGAAGCATTTTTATGTTGTTTGAATTTACCAATCATTTTTGTACTTTCAGGTTGTTAATTTAGTAGGGCACTAACATTTCAAAGAGGATATGATGCAGAATTTTTTAAGAAATTGATTTAGATGCTTTGATATCTCCAATGCTCTAATAGCAGGTATTCCTAATGAAACAAAATATTTATGTTAATGTGAATTTATCCTATTAAAGAATACAGTTTCAAGTTGGTTGGGTTTGTTTTATTTATGTATTTTATTTAATCCTGAATGTATTAAATAATCCTTGCAATGTTTATATATGTATTAATAATATGGGGTCTAATATTGATATGTGATGAAGTAACACTGTTGATGCCAATGAAGTAAATCATACCAATGTTAGTTAGATGAATAAAAATGAGGCCCCAACTTACTAATTACGCAACACATGAAAACTATCAATAAATCTACACTCAAGGAAACATCAATCAGATGAAAACATACAGTGCATAAAGGCCAAACCGTAAGAATTATTCTGGCTCTAATGCTTTTGGTTGAGTTGAAGTGCCACTCCGATACTGAAACTATGTCTCCTTCGGGGGGGG
>NW_010248073.1:76660-92132 GCF_000690775.1 Eurypyga helias
GGGGAGGAGGGAATATTCAAATTAACTAATAACTAGGCAAAGAAGGAACTACAGCACTCTGATCTGGAAAATGGGAGTAACAACATAGAATCTGATTGTACTGCATGGTTAGAAAAAATATAGATTGTGTTTAGAAAATGAACTGGTTGAAGTGAGTGATCTAAGAAGTGTATTGACAGTATAGACTATTGAGTGTGTTGTACCTGCAAAGAAATTCAGAAATTAGCAAACTAAATATTACCATCACAGGCTTGATAGCCTTATTTTTTCTTCCATCTATCTCTCTGAAAATTAAACTCTCCTTTAAACGTTCTTGTTCTTTCATGAGTCTCTCAAAAAAAATGGAAAATCCTTACAAAGATGTTTTAGTTTTAAAACAAAAATAAGACACTAAGCTGTGAAGTCTTAGGTAAGTAAGTTACAAATTGCTACAATATGGAGCGTCAGGTTATTTTCACTGCTGCTCCGCCAGCTCAGGTGACAGTGGGGACTAAAATGAATGATTTTTTGTGAGTGCTTGACTTTAGGTAGAAAATTCAGCTAGGAGAAAAGTGATTCCCAGCATTATATAATACAGATCTGCCCTCTACCACAGTACATACTAAAAATGCTCCTTTTCCCATGTTTTGACCATACAACTCTGTACCAATGGTGCTATTTTCCATAGTATTTTTAATACTCTGCACTATGTACCCAACTTATGCTCCATTAATGAATCTTTGGTTCCACTCGGGTTGAGTTCAGTGAGAGAGGACTTTGTCTTACTCATCTCATTCATGTAAGTAATCGATAGGTTAGCCTGAAATTATTTATCTGAGTATCATATCAGAGTCCGCTATTTATTTTCTGCTTGTCCTGTATTATTTGACTTCCAGCCAAATATAAGTGGCCAGCTGTAACACATTTTGAAAATGAGGCACTTAATGAACATGTTTTGTGTTAATACAGTTATGTGTTATCTCTCACTGTTTTATTGCAGATGATAGGAAAATAACACTGTATATTGTTGATAAAGGGTTACTGGGATATGATTTTATGTTTCTAGAAAACAATATGAAATTCAGCAAGTGAGAGTTATTGTTTTAGAAAAATGAACTCTTAAAAATTATAAAGAAATAGGAGGGAAGAAAGCTGACAATTACAGCTTCAAAGAGCCATCAAATACAGTTTGGTGTCAAACAGACAGACTTATACACAACAAAATACCAACAAATAACAACACAAAACAATAAAAAGAGAATTCTGCTATTCTAATTGTTTATTTATTTCATTTTGTATAAGATAGAAAACACACTTAGAATATATGCATCAAATCACCCAAGCTACTGTAAAATAAAACGTTAGGAATATGCAAAAAAGGAATAATGAACATTCTTAATTTTGAAGTGCTATAGTATGTGTAAACAAAAGCATATGAATGTGACTATAAAAGCAGGATAATGCAGTTCTTCATGAAAATATCTTAGCTTTGTACAGTGGAGTCTCATCTCACTGCAAAACTGTACTGAGAGCCTAAGAAACAAGTAGCCAAATCCTGTTTGTTTTACTTAGGTGAGCAGTCCTGTTTAAACAAGACAGATATAATAAGTCTAAAATATCTTTTTAAAGCCATCAAAACTATAATCTATATTTAAATATAAGCAACTAGCTGTTAGCTTTTCATTATTATGCAGTAAAAATAATTTCTGTTTCTGATGCACTTTTTTCTTTTTGTTCTAGTTGTTGCTAAAAGAACTTTAAAAACAAAATATGTGTACTCTTAGTGTCATTTTACTAGGTATGTTATTCAGCAGTTTAGACTGGAGGTGCGAACAGTCCCTGCATGCTACATGTCTGGCTGTATTAGATCAAATTCAGAAGTCCTTGCTCAGCCTCTGTAGCATGCTAGACCTATTCCCAGCTCAGAGGGTGTGCTGAAACATCCATCATTTACCTGCAGTGTGCGCTATGATTGTATCCTGAATAATTCCTTTCATTATTTATGATGGGCACAACTCATCTTGTGCGTTCTTTTGAACCTTAGAAAAGCAAACTGAAGAAGAACAGGGTGTTGAAAATGGAAAAGGTAGAAAGTGGACTAGGCGGGCTGTGTGTTGCTAAGATGACAAAACTGAAAATAGGCTCTGCTTTTTAGACATAGATCAGAGAATATCAGGAGCCACCAGAGGAAGGGATGGAGAGATAACCTTTTGGTTTCTGGAAGACTAATTTCAGTGTGATTTAGGGAGGTGATAATATTTGCTGACATCATGTGGTTGCTTTCATCTTGCAATTGTTTCAGTTGAGCTGTTATAGTGATGTTTTAAATTAGAAACTATTTTTTTTGCAAAGCAAGAAGTAATTTAATCAATATAGATTAATTTAGAGCAGCTGCTATTCACTAAGTAGGAACAGTTTCATCACTGAAGAATTTTGAATCCAGCTTTTATAACATAACCTGCAGTACATTTGAATATATTCCCCTGGTCTCTGCAGTGTTGTAATTCTGTTAAGCTCAATGAAATTTATCTTGTATAAGACAATATGCTGTAGATCTTCACTTGTTTATTTCTCAGAAGCTTCTTTTTTGTTAAAACATAGGTCATGTAAAACCATTAAACCTTCCCATACAGGTAAGAAAGATGAAATGTGGAGAATGCTGCACAGCGCTCTCAGCATGAATCAGGAGAGGTACTTCTGTCATGATTCACTAGAAAGATTCACTGTTCAATAGCCTTCACCCTCACTTCTCTGGTTGAGGTTTGCATATAATGTACAAACGTTGTATTCAGTCAAGGTTACGTGAAGGTCCTCCTCATCCCAATACACTTTACAGAGATATGAATTTTGAAATAATATACATCATCTAAGGTGTGAATATTGGTCATGAACCGGTAAATTTTAACAGACTGTTTTGATGTAATTGGGAGCCTAAAAATATGAAAGATGCCTACAACTGAGCTATACCAGGCATTTGGGTATCTTGTTTCCATTCAAAACATATGTTATAGAGGTGCCTAAGTGACTCTGTGGAAATGTGTGCTAGTGCATAGCTCCCATTGAATTCTACAGCACCCGGGCGATTTCCAAAACCTACTAAGCATCTTAGAATCACAGAGAGAGTATTTTATACTCTGTTGTAGTCAAAAATCAGAATGAGAATACAGAGGTAAATCTTAATCTACGTTTATGTATGGTGGTGCTGGGCTGTCTCTATAAGTCATAGCGAGGTAAATAGTCCAAATGCTATAAATTATATTAGTGATGGTGGCTTGCTTTGCCAGTAGAATGGAGTAACAATTATGGAGATATTGTCAACCCTGACAACAGTGGTACATCCCTCTGTCACTACTTGATCTCCTATCCCTGATGGGTTTCCTCTGTGGCAATATCTGTGATACTGAGTGGCTGTTATCAGGATGGCTTTTTTCTGGCTATCAAGCAAAGGAATTTCTAAGAATATGGATTACAATTAATTTCAATATAGGTGGAAATCAAAAGCAAATTCATACAGAGTTATAAATCTGAACTAGGTTGTCCTCTGAGAATTTACACAACAGAAAAAACTGTTGTAAGAAGCAGCATCAGGATCATGTGCTTTGCTTTTTCTCTCTATATAAAATAGTAGCTGTAGATATTATTTACAGGGCTGGGCAGGACGAAAGGTATGGCTTGACATTATGAGCCTGCCTTCTACACTCAGTCACACATCTCATGGTGGTGAAAAGGTGTACTTTGTGTGAGTATGAATGGCAGAAATGAGTGCATAGTCAACTGCAGATGATTATTCCAGGTTAAGTATAAATTAACAACATATAAATTTAGGAATTATATATAAAAAGAAATGGCAGTATAATTTTCAGAGTATTTTGTAAACTATCTTTTCTCACTGTGTGGGTCTTTTAATTTTTCATTATCCTCTTTTTAAGCTCATAACTCCAACTTTGGTTATAGAGCAATAAACCTGGTTAGAGAGCAATTTTTCCTACTTGCTCATTTGCTCCAAACTTGTGGTTCTCCAGTACTAGAAATTTTGGTATAATTATGAACAGACAACACAAGAAATTAAACATTTATGTTTTACTTATCTAGTTGGAGATTCACAGGACAAATAGAATTTGAATAACCTTCCAGAAATGAAGAATGAAGAGCACAAACTCAAATTATTCAAAGATGTTTGCTTTCCGAATACATACGCTGTTGGGAATGTAGATTTTGGCTTTCCTTTTAGGATCTGCTGAGTTGACTAGAGTCTTGAATAAAAGTATTAGATATCACCATCAGATAAGGGATATTGTGCTTATCTCAAGCTGCAAATCTTCTTAAATTAGCTCAAAGTTAATCTTAGTCACATGTAACTTCTTTTTTTTTTTTTGACCAAGATGACGGGTCTCACTCTTGCAGCATCTTTATTTGTAGCTGACAATTTTACTACTGAAAAATAAGTTCCCCTTAGGAAATAATAAAACCAAAGCAAAAAAACCCCAGAAACTTTTGACAACTAAAATGCCAGAATTTTGTTACACTTTGTTGTGGTTTAATCCCAGCCAGCAACCAAGTACCACACAGCTGCTCGCTCATCTCCCTCTTCCCTAGTGGGATGGGGAGGAGTATAGGAGGAAAAGGCAAAGAAACTCATGGGTTGAGATAAGAACAATTTAATAATTGAACATAAATGAAATAAGATAATGATACCAATAATGCTAACAATGCTAATATTGCTACTAATAATATATAATGAAAGTAATGGAAAAGGAAATAAATTATATAACCGCTCACCACCTGCCAAACAATATCCAACCAGCCCCCAAGTAGCAAGAGTCAGAGCCAGAGAGAGAGAACCTCCACCCTCCAGCCCAACCCCCAAGTTATATACTGAGCATGATGTATTATGGAATGAAATATCCCTTTGGTCAGTTTGGATCAGCTGTCTAGGCTGTGACCCCTCCCAACTTTCTGTAGTTAAGAATTTGGGAACACAGGTGCAGTATTTGAAACTGAAAAAGTCCTTGAGATAGCATAAACATTTCTTAGCAACAACTAAAACATCAGTGTGTTATCAATATCCTTTCAGCACAGCCAGAACACAGCCTCATACCAGCTACTGCGAGGAAAACTAACTCTATCCCAATTAAAATCAGCACATACATCTAGAAATTCCTGCACAGAGAAAATGTGTACTTATATTGAGCTACTTACGTAAAGGTATCACCAATATTCTGCATTGAAGGAGAATTCTGCATTGTAGGCATAAAGCAATTTATTACACAGATTTCTCGAGATGTTTGAAAGTGAACAATTCAATAATCTAACAATTTTAGGGATAACTGAGCTTAAAAGGATGTCAGAGTTCCCACTTGCTTCAGACCATCCTTTAGTACCTTGGACACTTAGGCTTGCACAGGTGGAGTGTGTGATTGCATTACATTGAATAATAAACAGTTTAATGTACTGTAGCCAAAGATCATAAGGTCTTTTTGACCTTCACTAGAGCCCCAGTAACAAATTTTATCTAGTTACTTCTCTTTCAAGCCATTTTCTTTAAACTAAAATTTACATTTTAAAATGTGACCAAACTTCTGCAATCTATTTTTGTTATTCCAATGAGTATTGCTGTTATAAATATATTTACCTTCCAAAAACTGTACAGATAGTGTGAAGTTTTCTGTTGTCAGATAAGTATATACATCTTGCCTTTAATCACTGTGCATTATTTCTCAAGATTTTTTCTCTCTATGTTCTAAATATTTATTATTTTCATTAAAATCTCATCATCAGCTGAGAAATATTTTCAGAAATCTAAGCTCTTTACAAAATGCTAGGCATTGTAAGGCTCTACATTCACAATAACTAGATCACTGTGAATTCTAGTAGCTCAGCAGAAGCCCACTTGATATCTTACTAAACACCCACATTTTTTCTGTAGTGGCAATTTGAATATCAAAACAACCCTTCAAAGTAGATTAAGAAACAATTCAACTTCATAGTATTAATAGGCATGAAATTGGATAATTTGGATTTAATTACATTGCTAAGTTTTCTTTCACAGTTTTATAATTCAAAAAACACCTGTTTAGATTAAAATTCAGTACTTTTTTTAGTTCAAAATGTTACTTTTTTAAAATTTAATTTTAAAGGAAAACCAAGGATGTAGTTCTTTGGGATGTTTAGGGAGAGTTTGAAGATCTAGAAAATGGCTTGGACAAAACCAATTTATAGCAACTGTGGAAATGTAAGATCCACTTTACTAAAAATACAGTCTGTTGGCTTGTGGTAGATTGGCATGAAATTCCCAACTGAAACAGGTAGGGGAAAGCAATTTTATGTATCTCCCTTATGTGTAATGTTACGACCATTTTACACTTAGCTTTACAAACTAGTTATTATAAAGTAAGTAAGTAGCTGAACAAGTATGTGCTCATAGAGAAGAAAGTAATTTATGCCACGGAGATGCGAGAATGTACCACCTTTTTTTTTTTTTTCTTGTAGTAATATATCTGCTAAAACCTTGTGATTTAACTGAATTTCAGGGTTATGATCCTAGGAACACTCAGTTAAGAGTACACTAAATATAATCTCTAATTTCTCATTATTATCTCAGACAGTGGGATTATTCTGTTTTATTGTTCCAGCAGCATTTATGGAGAGCTGAAGGTAAGTCAAGGCACAGTATGAGTGAGAAATACAGCAGTTTGTTTAATTATTCAAGTAGGTGGTGAAATTTAGAGGGAAAATAATGACAGTATGAAGTTTCAGTAGAGCTGCATAGAAAATAAAAATATGCTAAAAAGACAATTGAAGTTTATTACATTCTAAGTAGTGTCTGTAAAATCAACACCCTTTACCGCTGTAACCATAGCAAAACCTATAGGGATGAGGGTATAAATTGAAGTTAAAGAAAGGCAGTTTCAGAACACATAAAGTATGCTTCATTCACTCTGCCTGTAATGCATAGTTTGAATGGTGTAGTGGGTAAAGATGTTGGAACAAATGTTGAAGTCATTCAGGAAGCAATTAGCTACCATCCTAGGGGAACATATGTATTATGGAGGCCAATCCTCTTTAGGCCGAATGGCCTTTTCTCATATTCAAGATGTTTTATTCACACTGTTGTTTCTTTCCACAGAACATTATCCATTGCTTTGCTCTGACATACAAAAAGTGGTAAATACAAGACAAAATTAGGTTGTTTTTTAATTATTTTTAAGAAGTATTTATTATATTCCTTTTTCTTTAATAGTTCTTTTTATTCAGTTGTCTGTTCTTATAAATGTTTCAAAACCTGTAATTTTTGTTATAATTATATTAAATAAGGAAATATACAATGAATAAGATTGTCATCCCTTTGGGACAGTTGTTGCCATATTCTGTCTCTATGCTGTTTCTTGTAAGAAGGGATCCAGGTTATTTCTCTCATAAGACATTTTACCCTGAGCTCTAATACTGGACAATACCAAGCCTAAAACTAAATCTTCCAGTTTAGAGCAGAAGGCTCACTGAACCTTCTGAGATACCTACTTAGAGCAATTTGTAGATAATTGGCAAAGCTTTTAATTTTTTTTAAATTTTATTTTGTTTTTAGGATATTCATCTGTTCCATTTGGAAATGTTGTCAAACAGTAAAAAATACATCTTACCATATAAATTAATTCTTAGAGCTAGACAATTTTAGATTTTAAAAAAACAAGACATTACAACAACACTTCAAATGAGTCTTCTAATAAGATTTCTCCATAGCTGTTCCAGCAAGTAAATTAGCTAGGGAGGCTAGATGGCTTAGCAAAGGTTTTGCAGAAATCTGTTTTATTATTGGAAGTGGTTTGTTTAATCTATTTCACCATCTTTGTTGCTGACTTTGGTCATGCTATTATTCTTTTCTTAACAGAAATAGTAAATGGGTTCTCCTCTCTTATTCTGTCCCTGTAGCATTTTCAAATTATAGATTTCTGTTCTGTGGGTTTTTTAATGATCATATTCCTTATAGCTGAAATGATCTCTAGTGTCATTCCTAAAGGACTCTCTGGAGTTTGTATACATCACATTTTAATCAGGATATGTAGATGTCATTAAACCTTCTACTATGCTTTTAGACATTGTAGGAGCTCTGTCATGTTGCGAAGATACTAATGATCTGTGTAAATAAAAAGACTATATTCAAAGTAGCTCCATACAGGATTATTTTTTTTACGTTTTGCTATGTCAAAAATATGCGAGTGTAATATTACTTTTATGCTTCTAAATTTGAAATTATGTTAATTTAAGAATTATTAGACTGCAATTTCTGGGAACTTGAGACTTGTACAGTCTCATAGTGATTGCAATTACACTGGTTCTACAGCATTACAATAATACTCACATCAGCTGAGTTTCTCCAACCCAGCTATGCACACCTGCTCAAATCCATACAACCTTCATGGAGGGAGAATGCAAGAGAAACAGATCCTGCAGGTCCAGTACAGGAAAGTAGGTTTTCACTGTTCCTTTTTCAGGTACTTATTCTGATCTGGACGATGAGCTCTTTTTCCCATTTAAAATTAATGAAAGCATGTCCTGCTGCAGAAAGCCTGTTTTATAAGAAAATGAGCATTCCCCAGATTTTAAGACTCTGATTTCAAGAAACCGTATTTATGTAAGAGGACTTCTGAAATCTGGGTTACTGTTCTCTGTCAGGGTTGAATAACCAGGATCAGAGTCTGTCTGTCTTTACTCAGTCCTGTCACTGCACAGGATAGACTAAGTCCTAAAGGAAAATAAAAAGTAAATTTGGGGATTTCCTTATTTCTTTTCAACCAGAAAATTTCCAGCTGGGTGCCTTACTTTAGGATGCATGTGTTGTTTTCTGTCTTCTTCTGGATTAACAAGTTTTAGAAAATTTCACTAATAAAGATAAATAATGGTAGAATATGAGACCTGTGGATTGAACTGATTTTATTCTTAACATTTTAGAAGATAATTTTTTTCAAAAAAGCAATTCTACACATTTTTTTGGAGAAAGATATTTTGAAACCATATGATGGTGTTGCATATACATTTCAAAAAATAAAGTTAGATTTTACATTTTTAAAGGAGTGTTTAAATATGTTATTTAGCTACATATTCTTACAAAGTAATCTTAGGCACTAACTTTGCTTACTGCATAAAAATGTTATTTATGTTTTACTATAGACATAAGAAATTAGATTTTGGACCATTAAATATATATATTAGCTCCTTCTGTAAATCATGCTACTCCTATGAGATACAGTGAGGCTTGTCATTGCCTAACTAGGAAGTAAAGCTCTCTGTATCAGTATGAAGTGTCTAATGAAATTAGAAACATCTGTTCTTGCAGCTTGTTGCTCCTCCCTTGAGGAGAAAGAGGGAGCAGGATGAATGAAAGAACAAAGAAAATGCATAGCAGAACAGATTTTGGAGGGAACAGAGCGCTCTCTGAAGCCTCTTGCTTTCATTTGACTTGTCCTCTAGCCAGAACTCTTCCCTGGAAGAGGAGAGCAGAGAAAGAAAAGATTATAAATGGTCCCACAGCACAAGTAGTCCTTGAAAGGCCTTTTGCTGATGTGCTGATTTGTCCATGGAAGTTTGCTCTGGCCTGCTGTGAAGGAAATTTCGTTGCTCAGGCACTGAATGCTGTTTTACCTTCTACAGTGAGTTGCACTGAGCTGCCTGCTGAGTTGACAGGCATTTTCTTATCCTTCATTTGCTACTGTTTCTGAGACATCCAAATCAGGCCTTGCTCATGTAATAATAGCTGCTTCTGTGAGTACTGCATGATCCGCACCTACTGTCTGTGACTAGCTAGCTTCACCTGAGTGGAGATAAGGTATTGATAATAGCAGGCTATTTTATACATGCAAGTAACTTGAAAGACCCCAGTGTAGGAGCTGTTTCTTTGGCTAGGTACTGATAACGCTCAGAGTATACACTGCCTGTATCTTACTTATTATCGCTATTTAGATTTCTGACATTGCATAAAAGCTTCCATCATTTGGCAGGCTCTTACATCAGTAATGGTATACTTAAAAGTTTAATTCTCAAGAACAATGGTTTTGGAAACATTTTTGGGGGGATCTGTGGGGCATAGGCCTAAACCCAAGTAAATGGCTGCACAAGACAGTCTGTCAGGCTGAAGTAGTTGATGTTCACATCTTCTAAAACATTCTTCTGTGAAAGTTTTCTTTCATCATTTCTTTTAATTTTAGTTCCTACTTCCTTTCGCTTGGAATTCTGATTACCCAGTAAATATCCTGATTCGTTAACCCCCTCCCTCTTACTACATCAAATATTGTTTTGAAAACAGTTGTCTTTTTTTTTTTTTTTAAAGGAGATTAACTACCAGGGGTGTCCCCAAAAGGTCTGGGGCCCCAGATAAATCTCTTCACTAATTACACTGATAGTCATCAAAATTTAACGTATGATGCTGCCACATTCCCTGTACTTATTAATAAATACTACTTAGCTAAAGATTTACAAATAAATTTAGTGTGATGAATAAGAAGCTACAATTCAGTAAACAGTCTAAAACTCCTTTAAAAATGTAATCTATATTAAATGTAGAGAGTACAGTTCATCATACATTATATATGGAAACGTGGCAAAATCATCAAGCCCACTTTTACAACTGTCTCGTAAAGCAAAATGTTTGATTTTTCAGGAATTCTCATTACTGCAGTGTGACAAAATAATTCAAATCAAACTCATCAAATAACTGTAGAAAACAGGTGTTAAAACAAGGTATTATGCCCTTATTTAGCATAACTTCAAATAGTCCTTATTAACCAATTTCGCATTTCATGTGGTTATTTGAAAACCAGGAAAGAAGCAGTAAATTCCAATTTAGTTGGAAAAAAGAAATGGGCACAAATTCTATTTGTGAAAGAAACAGGAGCTCTGGAGTCATGTAGCTTGGTTTCAGTGGAGGAGGAGTGAAAGGGAATGATCAGACTGAATTTATTGGCTAGCATTAAACGTGGGATCAATGTCTTGTGAGTCTGCATATGATCAAACTGCAGGAACAATTGAGTAGGAAGAAATGTTGAGGACATCTGCTGACTTAGGAAAGGTGGTAGGGTGAAAGGAGGCAATGTCTAATGGAGAGCTATGATTAACAAAACACGTAAGGAGATCAAATGAATACAAAGCATGAGAGAAGCTAGTGTGGAGAAGTCTAAGACAGGGCTATCAACATTTCTCTGTGCCAAAATACAGAACCTTTCTCAGCACTAACTGAATTGTGGGCATGGGGAGGAACTTTGGTCAGAAATCGGAAAAATTTTGAGCTTGGTTAAAACTGAGGAAAACTGTGTGTCTGTAAATTTCACTATATATAATCTTTTGCCGCTTCGCACTTAGTGTCTTCAGAGCTGAATATCTCCTCTGTCTGCATATAAGGTTGTGATAAATCTTTTATTTTCTGTTCTCAGGGAGAAAGGGAAAGTTGTTCTCAATCCAATAGCTTGTTCTAACCAAATAATCTTCCTTTTCAAACAGGTTTCAGACCTCTGTTTGGGGGGGAGGGGTGTGGGTAGGGGGGTAAGTGGGTGTTTTTTGTGGGGTTTGTTTGTTTGTTTTGTTTTTCTTTGGGTTGCTTCCCCTCCTCCCCTAAATAAGGTCTTCCTCCCCAAGTACCTTTCCTTAGACATCTTAGTCTAAGGAAAAACAGAGGCTTAATCCCTTCCTTTCTTAAGCTGTTTTCTAAATGAAAACAAAGTCCTCCTTTCCTCCTTGTTTGCCTCCACATCACCATTGCATATAACATTTTCTTCCATGATTACCACAGCACTGTACGAAACAGCCATTAAGACACCACACCATAAGCGGAAATGGGAGCCCCTGAGGACTATGGAGCAGTCTGAGACTCAGTGAGTACTCACAATGCATTGCAATAAGCAGAACAGGTGTTTTTGAAATTGTGAAACCGTCAAAATTATTCTGTGTTTAATTGCCCTCAGACTCTCCCATCCATCTGTTAGGTGGTTTAGATCAGTTCACTGGATAAAACAATAGATACTGATGGGCTACTACTAATGGTCTTAAACTTTTTTTTTTTTTTTAATTTAAAGTATGTTCACATAGTTGTGTTTTGGTTATAGTTCTAATCTTGTGTTGATTTCATTCCTATCAGAAAGTGTTTACAGAGCAAGGTTTTGGCAAAGGATGGGAGAGGTTAAATCTTGGCCTTTCATTTTTCTGAGCAAAAAGTTCCTACTGAATCATCTCTCTGCTGTTTTGATATTCCAAATTAGCATTGCAAATTTCAGTGTATAATTTCTTAAATTTTACAAGTGAGAAAGTGTTACCACGAATTCATAGTTTTCAGTATATCTGTGCCAATGTCTGCTATTTAAAAACATGTCTATGTTTTTAATGAAACAAATTATCTATAATCTAATCCTACATACCACTACTTGTCTTGGTTTCTACTATTTCATTTTGGATCTAAGAAAAGTTTATAAAGACTATCTCTGTAAAAGCATAGTTCTAGTCACTCATTTTTCTTCTTGAATATTTCTATGAAAATTTGCCTCTTCAGATTTCCAGATGTGTTTGTTCTTCTGTCAGTCATTTTTCTAGTGGCTGTTTGGGAAATTTACTATTTTTTGTGTTGAGTGTATCTTTTAACACAAGTGGTACTGTTTTCTTTGTAAATACAAATGTCTTCCAAATAACAGATATACAAAGTTTAAGAAAACATTGAATATAAGCTATAAATGCTTCGTGCTGTAGCTGCATAGAACTTACATTGAACCTAGTGCTCTGGTATCTAAATCTTTATTAAAACTGAGTTAGCTCCTTCTAGTGAAATGAGTTGAATCTGTGCTGTACTAAAGACTGCATCATTTCTTTGGTGAGTTTAGCATTTTGGTCTGTGAACCTAGACGGGAAGTGAAGCCCACGTGCAGTCTGTCAATGTATTTGCATTACATGTGTCTTCAAATGTGTATGTGCAGTTGTCTGAGTAACACTTTGGTAAGATGTGCATTACTTTACACTGACAAACGATGCAGTGGAGGTTAGATCATTTCAACTTTGCTGAACTGGACTATAGTTCAGTCAGACTCTGCAGCTGATAATTATCAAAACCAACAAAAAGCTGAGTCTTAGTAAGAAGAGCCAGAAGAGCCAAACCTCTGTATGCTCTGTGCATAGCGAGAAGCCTTGAGTAAAAATTCCCATTTGTTTATAGTCTAAAAATCTTACAGCTCCTCTCCTAGACATCTTATTAGAAAGCTTCATTTGAAAAAGGCTGAGATTTTCCCTCTGTAACATACACACAGATACACACACTTCTGTATGCAAATATGCTGCAGTATTGCTAGAAAAATGCAGAGACTGCGTCATCAAAAAAGTTTGTGGAGAGATAGTGAATGAAGCATCACTGTATACAAAAGATAAGACATCTTTATGTACATATTTATACTATGTTGATATTCTATTAATCTGTCCTCATGAAACAAAAATTTGTATTTTGGGGTGTTCTTCTGTGATTAACAACTTGTGTATGACCCGCTTGTCAACTAAGGTTATTATAAATGTGAACTCTGTCACAGGGTGCTTTGTTAATTACAGTGATGCTATTCTGAGACAGGATAAAGAGAAGGTCCAGATAAAATAGCTTAATACCAATATTACTGAAGAGTCCCGACCTAAATTCAAGCAATGAGATGAAAGAGAATCGTACCTCACTGGAAATTTCAGGGCTCAACCAAATGTAGTTAAATGTGTATCACAAACACTGTCCTTGAGACACCATGAAATTCTCCTTTCATCTGCTCGTACAATCAAATTGAGTTTATGAAAAGCAAACCACCATCTGATAATGGCCATAGGATTCTTTATTTAGCACACCAAACTAAACTGTTCACACGTCTGTCTGTCTACTATTGACTTTCAGCTTAGGAAGGAGACATGACAAGAATGCTTCTATCTTTCTTATTTAACTTTTGAATCTTGGAAAAGGCAATAGCCTTATGTTCTGCACTTAGCAGTAGTACTTTCTTAAAAATGTGTTTTCAACGTGTTTTGACAACATCCTTGCCATTCTCACCTTTACAAGATGCACCTCCCAGGTTCCAGAAGACAATTAGATTTCTCAGCAGTTTTTCAAGCAATGATTTACATTAATAAAAACTACATGGTGGCTTAAGCAGACCTACCTCAACATTCACTGCAGACATAGAGATACCATTTATTTAGTTTTTGAAGTAACCAAGCAACTTAGGTTTTAGATCATAGTAATGATATCCAATTTCAGGAAGCCTGAACAGCTTTCATTTCATCACATTAAATCTGTAAGGACCAAAATGCAAACATGAAAATAGGAAACACTTTAGACACATACACACACTCTTGCATGCAGAGAATGAATCTGAAACAAAACAGAACAAAAGCCAACACCAAAATTCTGAAACTGAAACCCATTGTAATGAATAAAAGGACTGCAAGAAAGGATTTCAGCCTCCTGGAACTAGAAGTAGATATGTACCTTCCAAAAAAAAAAACCATCCTAAAAAGCCCACCACCAAAACCAAACAACCGAACCAAACAAACCCACCACATAAAAAAACCCTAGCGCTAACTTCATGTTGAAAAACACGGTCTTCCCAGTTCATACATGAGAAGTGCCAGTACCATAAATACATCTTGTTTGTGGGTGGTAACAGGTGAGTCGTAATGCAGAGCCACATATTCCAGTGTTGTTGTGCCAGTCTTCAAGTAAACAAAATTTGGATTTGGGGTTTTGTTTGTTTGGGGTTTTTTGGAGGTTTTGGTTGTTTTTTGTTTGTTTGAGGTTTTTTTGTTGGTGGTTGGTGGGTTTTTTTACATTAATTATTAGGATTAATTCCAAAAGTTAGCTAAGGAAAAGTGAAGAAAAATGATCATTTGAGAAGCAAAGTGGCAGGAACTCACACAACTTCAAAATGCTCTCAAGAAAATGAGATAAAATATCTTGGAGAACAGAAAGACCACTGATTTGTCACTCTTTGCTTGAGGATGTACTTAAGCTTTTGAGGTTTAATGGCAAGCAGGTTGGCAGCTCTCCTGAATATGCAGGGCACTGCTCAAAAATATAGAACAGGTCTGAGGAAATATGAATTGGAAAAGAATAGGTGTGTAGGAGAGAGAGCAATTCTCTGATCCCTGGTGTTAACTGGCACTCACTCAGGACACACCACAAGAATAAAGCACAGGTAGAAACCGTGGGTTCATGACATGAGGCTGTAGTTTTTTGAAAGTGAAGACTAGTTAAGAGTTTATGGGGAATTGTCCTTATGTATATCAGAAACTGAGTAGTCTTTTTTTTTTCTTCTGTTTGCATGGCCTTTATTCTAGGAGAGATAATGTTGCATGTTCATATCTTCAACAAACAGCTTCTCAGTTTGCGAAATTAGCTTTTGTCTACCCCTCATTTTCTATCTTGCGGAGGTAGTATATATCTTCATTTCTATATGTAGAAAAAATATATTAAATTTATATATAGAATATGTACATTTTA
>NW_010248074.1:0-10000 GCF_000690775.1 Eurypyga helias
CTGCCTCTTCCCACATTCCTGGCGAGACAGATGGTGTTACATGGGACACAGGGAGGTTTGTTCAAACAGCAGCAACCTTCAAAGATCAAGCAGAGCCCAGCCCGCCGCGCGCCATTGAGGGACCCGCGCTCATATGTTGCTGAGTTGCATAAACAAACAGCAACAGCTGTTTTGTCTCCCCCCATCGCCCTCCGAGGACTACTATAAACTTTAGTTGTGCCACTGTTAATATGATACAATCATTTTAATTTACTAATTGTAAATGCCACGAGCAAATGAGGGGACTTTTCAACACCAAAGCTACCATTCATAATGCGCCAGCACCGGCGCGTTCTCGCATGTGAAATTTCAGGCGGTTGCGTTGGATAAATATCTAGGCAGGTCTGTTGTGGGGTTGGCTTTTTTTTTCCCCCTCGGTGTTTTTAATGATTCAAAGCAAAAGAAAGAACCTTACGGTGGATCACGTTAGGAAAAATACACAAGTGAAAATGTGTGTGTGTACCAGAAAAGCCAGGGGAAGGAAAGAATAGGAGAAACCGCTCTCCAGAATGTTTTATATTGATTTAAGATCAAGCAAAAGATACGGTTCTCTTAAAAATGCTAATTGCCAAAATCGCGTGATTAGGAGACCCGTGTTTGCCTAACTGAATTTACCTTATGCTGAGGAAAACCTACCAAGAGAAATACAGCTGATCATGATTTTCAGGTTTTAAGAAAAACAGGAACGGCATAAAGCCTCCACCACAATTGGACACAATGCACACATTTATTTATTTAAGTTTTAACCATGCCATTTGAGTTTCCATTACAGCCCTCCATAAGACGGGTTTTTCGAGAACTAATTCTCCGGTGAGGACGGGAGTGGTTTTTCTGCTGGCACGTAAAGAGTTTTGGGGCACAGGTCTATCGCCAGGCTGTTTAGGAGCACTACGGAAGCTCAGTCACCTGTTTGAGATACGCAGCATTTCCTTAAATGCAGCACTGATATAATATTACACGCACTACATCGAGGAAAAAAATGGTTTGATTTATTGCAGATACACCGCCGGGCTATACGCACGGTAGCGATGCCGCAATCCTACTGCGTGCACGTGTTAGCGGCACGATCACAAATGATAGCCTGTACGGACTGTAGGAAGAGTTATTCTAAAAATGTGTAATTAGGTTTAACAAACGATTATACCAAATACGCATAATTTCACGTGACTGAAAAGGTTACTCAAAAAGTAATGAAAAAATATTAGCGGGTGTTTCTAGTGTGTCTTGGAGCTCCTATTTGCAACACTGCAAAGTAAAACTAGGTGAAAAATGGAATTAAAATTGCTGAGATGTTTAATAATGTATAATTAAAATGCTACACTTTCATTCACTTTTTGAGGAACATAAAAACGAAACTAAAGTCAAGTTAAAGTGCAAATAAAATTTCTAAATTAGAAATTAACACACTCATTCGATCGTGAACATAAGACTATTAAATCATATTAGAAGAGACCATCAAAAAATCATTTAGACCTCAATTAAAGCTATTACCATTAAAAGATCTGCATCTTCAAAATGCCATGAAAAATTAATAATGATTGCCAATCAAAGCAATATCGTTTCTCTAAGGGGTTATTACAGAGAGAAATCACTTAAAACCAGCCCCCCACCTGATCTGTCCCTGGCTTGTGTGTCACCATATGCCGCTCGAGCTGGGTGCGGTAGGCAAACGTGTAGTTACAGAGAGGGCACGAGAAGTTCTCCTCGTTCTTCTCGTGGCGGTACTTGATGTGCTCCTTGAGGGACGTCAGGCGCTTGTAGCCCCGGTCGCAGTAGGGGCAGGTCAGCAGTTGGGCGAAGGCATCTGGAGTTCCAGGTGGCAGGTCTGCACCCCAGGACGTGGCGGGGAGGGGGGGAAAGAGGCAGGCCAAAAGGTCAGCAAATCAATGGCAGCTCATGGGCTGATTGCCCGGGATGGTATGAGAGGAATCGCTGCAATCTGCTGCCCGAGAGGGAGGGACAGTGCTTCCAACCAGCGGCGGGAGGCACCGGCACCCGCGCACGCCCACGGCAGACTCGCAGGACCCGCTCCGGACCCTGCTAGGAAATTAATTACGGGCATCGCTCCTCCCGCAGACATCGCTGGCTGGAAAACTAAGAAATACTTCTGATCAATTGACAATTTGCATTCCAGCCCCAGTTCACTACGTTACTTACACCACTGACCGAGAATCCTTCCTACCGACGCTTCTCCAATTATTTATCAAGAGCGATGGGTTGGCTACCCCGCCTTTTGTCGCACTAAAACTCACTTAAAACTTCCCAAACTCCCAACTAGAGGGGCAGCCTTTCTCCCGTTTAAATTCCGCTCTTCAGTTCACCCACCAAATAATACAAATTCGCCGACTAAAAAATCACAATACGCTGAAATTACAGCCCCAATCTTTGCTCACGAAATTCCATGCCGCTGCAGCTGTTCTTCAATTTTTAAGGTAAACACCCAGGCATGTAGTGCATTTATAATTGCAACAGCTGCACGAGGTCAGGATACTGGCTAAAAATGAATTACAGCCTCACCATTTTCTTCTTGCCCATTGGCCTCTGGAGTGCCAAGGCGAGACAGTTCCTCAGGGGCTTCGGGGTAGATAATGGCTGTGTCGCTGCGCTGCAGGTACTCTGCGATGCTGACTGCATGCCCATCTCCTTCCTCCAGTTTCCTTTTGGCAAAATACTCTTCAAAGTCCGACGTGCAATTTGCATTCTTCACTAAAACGAGAGAAGGGGAAGAGAAAGGGGGTTGAGCGTACCCTCCCCAAGAGCTCAGGTCAGCGAATATTGTGGGCTGAGCTGGTGTTCATGCTGGAGCTACGAGGCTGGGGCTGCAGCTGGAATCCTTTCTCTCATCCGTCCTCTCCAGCTTCTAATAAAATTAACACAGGCGTTCCACCCGCATGGATGGAAGTAAGGGCGGGAAGTTAAATTAATTGGAACACGGGCTCCACGGGGCAGCAGGAGAAGTTTATGAGTCTTGGGTAATGCAGGTAATCCTTCATCTATGGAACTTGAACCTTCAGGGGGTTCCTGGGGGACCAACGCTTTTGGCATGAACACAGCTCAACCTACTGGACTGAGCTCAGCTGCCCCCACATCCCCCAGACAGTTCCCGTGTCGGAGGCGGTAGTGGCAGGTGGTAAAAACCCACAACCACTTCTCCTCCATGAGGTCCTGCCTTGGGCTGCTCTTCCGTGGCGGGCACAAGAAGAGAATTGCTCACAACATCTTCCTTTTGTTTTTTTTTTTTTTTTCCCCTGAAAAATTAACTTACAATGGGAGAATAGTTTGTTTTAAAAAATCATTGCTTCATGGATTTCTGCAAACAGAACCACATGTTTTAGACCATAGCAGAGATAAAACCACTTTTGTACTCTGTACAAGAGTTTTCCTTCTTTTCCTTAAATGTAAACTAAATTTTTTGTTGTCCATGCAATGCCCATGAAACATAATATAGGCTCAACCACAAAACATCCTGTTACTAAAAATATGCTTTTCTCCTCCATGTATGACACTGCATACAGAAAAGACCTTAAAAACTCTGGGACACTATAGACAAATATTAATATAATTATACCAGGAAAAAAAAAAAAAAAAAGGAGCTGTTAATTTTCTTACTATGTTTTGGGTTTTTTTTATTAACAAGTCTTGGAAGACACAGTTAGTGGCAGGGAATTAAAGATACTTGTTTTTAACTGACCGTAAATGAAAAGAACAGCTTATGATTGATTACATTTTTAATGTATTTCTCCTTAGGTGAAATAAGAAAATGAGGCAATGCCATAAACCGTTCTACAGTTCATGTAAAAGTAAAATACTAAATGGCCCCATTCTGCTCTCACTGACGCCGGGGAGCAATACGGAGTAAACTTATGGAAATCAAAGAGTTTATGGCCCTACAGGGTTATATGGGTTTGTAACCACCAGGAACGAGAGACTAACCAGATCCTTGGTGTTTAAAGAAAGGTAAAGGTTTTGCCTCAGTTTCCTAGAAAAATGCAAAGCGATGCTGGCAGTCGAGATGTGGCCTCTGACTGGGGCACAACTGGAAACCTGGAAGCACCTGATTTGAAGCGCTGACCTCTCCATCATCGATAAAAGTAGATATCCATCCATGCAAACCTCATCCCTTTTGCCAATAAAACCAATCCCTCGCTGAGACAAATATGTCACATTTTTCATATGAGCTGAGCAGCTTCTCAACCATTCTGCAGTATTTTTGTGACCAGTGGCAAAGGTCAGGGACCCTTCTTTTTGGAAGGAAACTTCTGTTCCTACCACAGAGGTTTTGTGGGGCATCACTATAACACCACAGAGCTCTTCCCTTGGTCCTTCTGTAGCTCTTGTTATCATGTTATTCGCATGAAAATCAGTACCTTTTTTTTCCCCCTCCAAAACTGGTAACTGCTAGAGAAGGGGAGCGTGAGTATGGAGGACAAGACCAAGTACCTTACCTCCATTTTGTTGCTGTGAGAGAGATGTAACAAAATGGCGGTCACTGAGGTACATCTTATGCACAGGAGCGTCAGACCATGTTTCTGACATCGTGTAAACAGAACAGAGCTGAGGCATTACTTTTTATGTTGGAAACTTGACTTTTCATTCCCTTGCTATGCCTAGATCTTCCAACTGTTGCAAGATCATCCACCCCCCCGGCCTAATGCTATCCCATCTTTTGACTTAGCAATAGATCCAAGGAAAACGAGTTTATTTCTTGCCAGAATCAGGCCGTGACCCAGTAAAACTACCTATGAAGCAAGGAAAGAGACCTTCTCTCTGGACAGGACATATGAGAGCAGGAAAGGGAAAGGGTGGGATGACTCCAAGGGAAGGCTCCATGTGTCCTTCTTCTCCAGGCAGGCTGGTGAGTTTTGGAGCTTGCAACTGCATTTATAGGGTAGGGATTCAAGGCCTGAGTCAATATTAGGAGCTTCAGACCCAAATTCAAACCCAAATGAGGTTCATCCTTCCCGGCCCCCAAGTCTATCTGGAGGCTGATCCAACGGACGACTGCTATGATATTACTGGCCTTGACTTCCTAATTCTCTGGATTATTTAGCTTCCATGTCTGCGCATGCAACCCGGGAGCTAAAGCAAATGTTTATGTCTACATTATAAACCCCTAAAAACAAGAGGATTTAGTGGAAAAGCTGACAGATCCTTAACTGAAACAGTACAACCAGTGCCACAACACTGCAGATTAACATAAATAGCAAGAGGTGACCATGTGTATCTGGTTTCTCATCAGCGACGTTACTGACAATTGAGACAGGGCTGGAAGCTCACCCAGTGTTACTAAAAAGACCCATCTGATAACCATTACATTTCCCTCTCGATTTCTGGGGGGAAGGCTTGCTTCCCCCGCCTCGTGCCCTAATTTGTTTTCCATGCAGAAAGTCATGTTCCCGGATTCCTCGTGGGCTGACACTGCACACACATTGCACATCCCCTCCTGCGAGGCAAGAACTTCAGCGAGATCTACGGCGGGTGACCTCACCAAATAAGTCTTTTTTTAATTAATTATTGGAGCTTGGAGAGCAGGAATATTTTCAGCTCCAAAAACTGATGTGGCCATGCCACATAAAAATAAAACGCATTAAGGAAAGCTATCTTTGGAGGCATTTAGGGCCTTTCAAGATAAAGTGAGACAGAGGTTCAAGGAGCTTGGGAGACCAGTTATTTTGTGTGGGAACTCGTCCTGTGAGATGGTGATAGCTGCCCTTAATCGCAAACAAAGCTAATAAAACCACAGCCTTCATTAGCCAGGAAGTGAGAGGCCCCCATTGGTACACACAGATTACAGCCTGAAAACGGCCTGTCCTCCGACCTGCCAAGTTTTACTTCTGTTTTCCTCCCCTCAAAGTTTTTTTTCCCCTTCGTTAAATTGTATTAAGAGATCTTGACTCAAACCTTGTCAGATATTAGTAACTGAAACCGGGAAATTCTTTTGTTTGTTTACAGGGAATTTGTTAATCTATTTTCTGCAAGTGTCTCAGTTATAGTAACCATAACAGGTACAATAACATAAGCCATAGAAATTTATTAATTCTCATTAAAAAAAACCAAAAACCCACCTTCTGCAAAACATGATTTTGTCAAGTGACCATTTCAGGAACCCCCAGAAATATTTGCAAATTTATTTATCAGGACAAAAGACTAAAATCTCACTGCAATGATCACTTTTGCTTTTCAATTATAAAGCCTCCATGGCTCATTATAAAAATGCAGCTGATTAATATATGGATAACAAGATTTATTTTTTAAGTACGACTAGGAAGTGGCCATTCTGACAGGAGCAGAATAATTTAATCACAAAGTTTTTTTTTCTTTTAGTTTTCTTTCTCTACTAACGACATTCTGCAATGAATTTGATGCTAAAAATACACCCCAGTTGTTGCATGTACCTACAGCAACTTTGCAGCTGGATGTATGTGAATGCGTCCGAAGTTGTATCTCCTACCTGTGTGCTCATTCCAGGCTACAGAGCGTTATGAGATCTGGTGTCAAGAGGGAGAGGCACGTTGTTTTAAATGAGACTGACCACCTTGGCCCACCTGGAAGAGCCCATGTCAATCTGTAGGAAGCCCTAAATGGCTTTCCTGGAGACCGGAAGGTCACTGTGGTATGGCTTTCACTGAGGATGGAGTCACGGATCCAACGTCTTTCATTGGGCTGAGTCTCAGCCTCACCTCAGCTGTTTTATTTAACATCAGTATTAAATCCCCCTACTACCTGCAGGGAAAAAATGAGGCCAAACACTCAAGACAGGCCCAAAGCATATACTGAGGGTGAAGAAAAAGACTTTGAACATTTCCCAGACTAGCTAGGAAAGTTATCCAATGGGTCTTCCCTTTCCTCCTGAAATAATGTTTGGGGTACCTCAACAGGCAAGCAGGGCGAGTTTTTAATATGCACGAAGCAAATTAAAATTTGCTTTTTAAATTAATTTTTTTTTAATTAATTTGTTGCAGCTCCTAATAGTCACCTGGCATCTTCCACTCCAGGTGAAAAGACTGGCAAAGGCATTTAGTTGATCAGATGATTTAATATGACTAAATAATCTGACAGCGCTCCTAAGAGACCATAGAGACTGCTGCCATTACAGAAACATGTTCTACCCAACCTTCCCCCGCGTCAGCCTCCACCGGAGGAGGTGGCTCTGGGTGCCTCAGTGATAAAGGATCTGAACTCATAATGATTATTTGAGCAAGCCGCCCGTCGCAGCACACACCAGCTGGAGCAAAGAGGAGGCTGGGACTTTTGCACAGGACATTTGAGGAAGGAATTGTCAGGTGCAACACCCAAAGCAGCTTTTACGTTTCGAATGCAGGCTACCAAAATGCAAAGCACTCTTAGGACCACGAGTTTGCAGCGCAGCAGGCTGGCTAGGGGTGATGCTTATCTTTTCCCCCAGAAAACTGGTTTCGGAAGAGGCCATGGACCTGAGACTGAGCTAGTGGCAGGGCTGCATGGGGCCTGACGGCACTCTGCCCCCAGAGAGATACCGTGAGGCCGAAGTCAAGCAGGCAGAAGAGACCATCAGATACTGGAAGGGAAGGGGCTAAGAGGACATAAAGTCTTCCCCTTGAGCTGACCACACTGCAAGTATGAAAGACTCAAGGCCTGTTATGGTAAGGAAAATATGTGCAAAGGAAGTCACACGGACTGATAGGGGACCTCAAAGGCTCTGGTAATGGTAATTCAGATAACCATCAAGTCTTATTTCTGAATCAGACGTCTTCTAAAGTCCTGTTTCTCCAAGTGCTAAGCACAATTTGTCATTTTATTGACGTCCCTTGGAAATATAAAAGCTTTCAAAATACATATGTATCCTGTTCAGTTCTGCAACATCATTAAGTATATACGTAATGACAAATTGTGCCTCGGTGCCACCCTCCTTTGATGCACAGTAAATCTGATGGATGAAAAAAGCAGTGACATGGGTTTATTTTTCTATTATTTTCCCCCCCTCAAGAATTGTAAAGTAAATTTCTTGTGTTACTTAATAAGAGCATTGGGGTTTTATGTAGGTGTTACCAACATTAGGAAAGCGTGAGTAATAAAATCCTTGCAAGAGTTAGGTACCAGCTTTTACAGTAATATTTGTAGGGGGCATTACCTATGAACTAAATCTCATACTGGAATGCACAGAACTGTACTTATACTAGAAAGCTCTTAATCGTGTAAATCGGGGCTATCTGCAACATCTCAAGTTGTGGCAAAATGCAAAAGAAACATGGGGTGATGTATGGCGTTCAGCTGTGCTGAGGATGGAGTGGGGCCCTGTGGCCTTTGGAAAGAACATGGTAAACCCCTGAATTCATTTGGATTAGAAAATAGTAACAGAAACCTTTTGCTGTTTTGCTTTGCTAAGAAAAAAAAAGAAATGGCTCGGAGATGATGCCTGCTAAATATCTCTGTCCCCTTTCTTGTTCCACAAAATGTATTGATTTCTAAGAAGAGAGGAAAGAAAGAAATGTGGAAAGTGGAAAAAAAAAAAGATTAGCCAGAAACATAATAATCTCATAAATATGCATTTAAAGTGTGTGTGTCTGTGTATCTATGTAAGGGGTTTATGTGTGTCTTGCTGAAAAGATGTTTTCAGTCTCTGAAGTAGCTTACTCTGTGCACCATGCGAATCTGGGGTTGCCAAGAAGGGTGCACCCCATCCTCATTACCAAGCTCTTTGTACAGTCCCTCTCATTAAAAGACTACTGTATCTTGGTCCAGCTACTTTAAACTACACTATATTCGTCCTCACTGGGAAAACATCTCCTCATGCTGCTGAAAACTATTAGCTGACAAGGATGCAGTTAAAAGGAGTTAGGGGCTGAAGCGCCGCAGAGCATGGGAGGGGTAGCGAGGACGCTCACCGAATGAGTTCGTCGCTGTGCCATTGCCATCAAATTGGGGAAAAAAAATTTAAAACCCAGGAAAATTATGTAAATGTTTCCCAATCGTTTAACTGAAACCAAGAAAGAAATTGTTTTGTTGCTTGTTCTCTTCACGCACAGCTAACCCTACGCGATACAGAGGAAAAGGGATGCTCGCATCACGCAACACCTTACCTGTACCATTGTTCGCGGTGGTCTGAATTGTGGCTTCAGGCCCCATAGTGTCATAATCTTCCTTCATTTCTTCTGCGAAATAAGCATGCACACTTTTAGCATTTTGCGCGTTACGGAGTTGCTTACAAAGCTAAGGGAGCACGCTGGGGTAACGGGGAAGATCCTGCTAAGGGAAGGAGAGAAAAGGGCTGTTGTGGACCCCTACACAATGGCTTTGTTCTGGGCACTGAATGAGTTCAGCGGCGCTGGGTGGACGAGAACTTATTTACTTTAAACATGACAGCAAGTGGTGGAAAACAGAACTGTTTGTTCGGAGTAAATGAAGGGCTTTTCCCAATATCAAATCTAATAACCAGCCGGGTGATAAAAAGGGGTTTTTTTCTTTCCCCCCCCACCCTGTATTTAAAAGAAATAATCAGTTAAGAGACATGGTGAGATCTATACCTGGAAGGAACTGCAAATACAAAAGGAAGATACAAGAAGTTCTTATATCTCCCTTTCTATCTATCGTCACGCAGATCTGAGCCATCACCGTCATCTTAACCTCGTTCAAAGCGCAGCCCGTATTAATATCAAGTGGTGCAGAAATGTGACAAATTTTCAACTGTGGGCAGTTCTTCCCTGCCCGGAGGAGTTGTTTGTGTCTTCTGTGCACTGACAGTCTGCTTTTAGGGCCATAAATTGGGTTAATTCACATGCAAATGAGCATGATATGTGTAGAATTATTTACTAGGTGTTTATCATGGATCCGTTTGCTTTCCATGAAACTGGGGGCTCCGAGTGAGTTAAAATAGCGTTTTGAAGAGGCTGGATGCAGCTCCATCACTGGGGAGAACGCTTATTTTCATGGATGTTTCAGCCTGCCTCAGAGCGCCTGTCAAACTTGGTTTCTTGCTGCTAAT
>NW_010248074.1:17500-21144 GCF_000690775.1 Eurypyga helias
TTCGGTGACTAACTGCATGGGTTTGTTGTTTCTGTGTGTGAAATCAGACACAGAAATATTAAAAAAAATCCAGCCACATGATGTGAAATTCAATATATCATCATCATGGCCTTTGCTTTCCCGTTTTCAGAAGTTAATTGTTGCCACCACTGTCAGCAGACATACCTCAGCAGCCTACCTCTGCCTTTACAGGAAAAGAAAAAGGATTTTTTAAAAAAAATTCTTATAATAATTGACAATAGTTTCTTTAAATGTGGGTCACTGGGCAGAGCACACAATGCATTTCAAGCTGATTACTATTTTCACACTTATGATGCATAAAGTTGTACTCAGCGTTAAGAAATGAAAAGCCCTCCTACACAACGCATCCTAACTTCAGACTCTGTTCTTTCCACTAGGTCAAGAAAGCAACTCTGAGCTTCACCCAGACTTTACGCCTGCAGTCGAGCTGTAGAGACGACTCAAAAAACCAGTCACTTCATGTCCACACAGTAGAACCCAAAGAAACCCTTCCTGCAACTCAGTGAACAGGAGGGAAGACGCACGGTACCTGGCTCAAAACAGACACTTTACATCTGACCCTAAGGTGTAGCAAAAAGCCAACAAAAAAGCACCAATAAATGCAGAGGCTGGTGCCGCTATCCAAAACTTTGCAGAAATTAACGGTAATTCTGTGTAAGAATTGCACTAGCAGAACATGCTCAGAATTATACACAGGTACTGTCCCAGACTGCTGGGGTATTTTCTGTTTAGTGCTGTGTTTACATAGCAAGGGATGGATCAGACCAAAGGAGGAGTATCTGAATTATTGGCATCGCGTTCCATTTTGTGCTGAATCATACTCAAGTTTCGTTTTCTGTAAAGGGTTTACCAGAGAGTGCACAGCACAGACTTCAACTGCCTCCAGAACAACTGGGAACGGCACCATGTACCCGGCATGAATCTCCAAAAAACCATATGAAAAAGGCTTTGCCAAGCGTTATTTCCAGTAGAAATTGTTATGTAGTAGCAAACTTTCTCCATGCCTCCTTAAAACAAATGATACCCCGAACGGTATCATCAGACAGATTAATTTTACAGTCAGATTTAAGCAAACAAGATGTTCTTTTTGCTATCTACTGAAATAATTTCCTTGCCTTATGTACTTTTTTGAACAATGCGATGGCAGAACTACTTGTGACATTTTCTTCCCATAATGGTACCTGCTGAAAAAATTTCCACTATTAAAAATGGCCCACGCTAACATTTAAATGTTGATAATAATTAGCCTGACATTTGAAATACAGAGGTTGCAGTGTTGTCGTGAAGATGTTCTGCTCAACATTACCTAACTAGCCCCTTTTCATACTTACGTGCTTTCTGTACATTATTCTGTCAGTTACTGAACAAATAAGACATCAGTTGCTAATGTATTAACATGCAAAAACTACGCTTAAGGGCCAAACACTGCCCCCAGTCCACAATGTAACTCCCATTGATGTCAAGTACTGTTAAGGTTGTGACAACCAGTAAAAGAAGGGAACTGAAAAGTAGGGGATCAATTTTCTCCCTGATCTGCAAGGAATTTATGCAAACGGCTCCCTGAAGAAGGATGGATGGGAAAGGCAGGGATGGGGACTTTTCCTCCTGCTCTGGCCCATTCTGCACCACCTCGCCCATGGCACGGGGGTTAACCTTTGGAGAAATGCCCAGCCATTTCAGGTGTGCTACATGGTCATGTCATTGGCCGTGTTTCTCCCTGGATTTTCCATAACATGAGTAAGTTGTTGCTGAAAGGTGGCAATTAATTCGCCAAGCGAGCTGAAAATGAAAGTGTCCACGAGAATATGCCCTTCTCCTCGATTGATGATGAAAACTATTTCATCCCCACATGAAGAATTGCACACTCATTATGGGCTATCTACGTGCAGAAAGCACCGGTCAGGAGTGACTGGTGGAACGATCAGAGGACAAACCACGGGAGAAGCCTTAGGAGCAGCCTGCAGCCTGGCCAAGCCTGGAAACGAGAAACTGGTTTCTTCCAACTGGTCCTTGGACATTCCCAAGCCATGACCATGTATTCCAGCTTGGTGCATGCAAAGGTTTTAAGGCAAAAAGACTCACATATGAGCAGATTCTGTATGTAGATGAGATTTTTTTTTAATGTTTTTAATGTTTTATTTGTAGATAACAGAATCCTGTAATGCTTACAACACTACCTAGCACATTAAGTATGTGATGCACACTAAGAATGAAGTAACAGCATTACCCCTCCATTTCATTGCTTTTGTCATCTACAGACTCTAAACAGAAAAGGCCTTACCTGCTTCGTGTGTGTGTGTGATTTTTATCTCCTCTATTCTATTACTAGTGAGTGTCTCTCAACCTAAGAGAAATGAAGACGATACAAGTGATACGACAGGAAGCCTAGGGTACACCCACTGTTTTCCCACCAGAATAAATACTGTTCTCTGGGAAGGTACATTGATAATAAAAATATGTTAATTTTAGAAATTTCTCATGCAGCCATAATTGGTATGGGAATGACGATTCTAGTAAGGTGTGGCATCAACATGTAAACTCCCCAAATAGGAAGACTCAGGATTTAAAAGACAAAATTTTGCCAACAGACAGGACCCCAGCCGTCATTCAGATGTGGTATTAGCAGGGAGCAAAACCAGAGAAATCGGAAATGTAGACCTCACGGGTTGTTTAGTCCTGAGGCCTAAAAGCTGACGCTCGGGCCTGTCTCTCACCCTGCCAGGTTGCCTTTACACATAAGTTCTTTGGAATATGCACTTAGTTAAAACAGTTAAATCCACTGCAGACTTCAACAAGAGACTGTGATACTGGTTTGAACCCCAATAACAAGGAATGCTCCTACATCATGTTGGCAAATTATATTTATTCTATTTACATTTTTAGCTAGAGTCTTGAGCCCATTACCCAAGTTGCACTGTCAGGTGAAATACACGACAAATTGGTGAGGCTCTTGGCTTCTCTTTTCAGGAAACGTTTGTTTCCTTGTTCCTGCTAACGACAATGGGATTCATCAAAGTTTATTTATCTTGAGGGGGAGACATTAATTTTGGCAAATGTGTGGTCAACCAATCTCTGCTATTCTTATGGCTGTCTCTGCACTAAACTGATAGGCCAGTTATTGGATGTTGATGACCAGGAGCAGATTTGTCTTCCTGTGAATCTTGAGGGTGTTGATTAAATCACATACACTGGATTCCCAGACTGCAAGTTCTCTGCTGCATAGGTACTTTTCAATAGTTATACAGCATTAAGAGCACAGCTGAATGCTTTTAGAAATATAAATAATTGATTATTTATTTAGCCTTCAAG
Organism: Eurypyga helias; assembly: GCF_000690775.1. Taxonomy (NCBI): domain Eukaryota; kingdom Metazoa; phylum Chordata; class Aves; order Eurypygiformes; family Eurypygidae; genus Eurypyga; species Eurypyga helias. Next base: position 20,831 of record NW_010248074.1, read on the forward strand.
ATAGCCTTTTCTCCTCGTAGATTATAGAGCTTGTTCACAGCAGAAACAAAAGCATAGCCTGGAGGAAGACAATATACCTTCAGTTCTTGATTGAAACAAGTATGGAATTGGTATGACTCTAATGTTCATGATGTTCAAGATGTTTTTGTTGCTTAACTGTATCCTTGATTTGATTTTCATGATTTTTAAGTATTTAGGGACACATCTCGTAAGTCTTAAGAAATTACAAGTACATCATTTTATGAGGAATCAAATGGCAGAAGAAAATTCTCTCCATAATAACGTGGCTTAATACGGTCACACTTCTCTTTACC
>NW_010248074.1:21175-28675 GCF_000690775.1 Eurypyga helias
AAAGTCTGCTTTCGTCTTTCTTTAAATATAGAGGCAAGAACAGGACTATTCTCAGAGTTATCGTACTGATATAGTTTAAAAATAAGAGAATAGTCCAATCCTTTTGAAGACTGAAGAGACAAATGAACAAGAAAAGATGGATGAAGAACAGTCATGAGCTGTAGAGAGGGACTCTCCTATGCTTAATGCCATTTATTTCAATTTGATTCCTGCTCCTGACGAAAAGGCAAAAATTATCTTTTTCACTTTTCAAAACCCATGTGTTTGTTTCCATGTTCTAGATATTGTAGAACTAGAAAACGGAATGGATCTGGCTGCAAAGTCCCTAGTTCACAACATTTATTTGGGTTTTATATAGGGAAAATCACCAGTGGTTCCATATTTGCATTTTGACTACATTACCTTCCTTTTACTTACACAATATTTTTAAACCATTTCATTGACTTCAATAAAAAGGCTGCAGATAACTACAGAATTTGGTCCACATTTTCTACTGACCGACTGAAAAATCTGGCTACAGACGAGACAGAAGAATGCAAGATTTACAGCAGGGAGATGGAGCCAACCCTGTGTTCTGATTAGCAGTTTGGATGCCATTGTTCTGTCTGGAAAACACATGTCATCCACAGAATCACCCAAGCTGTCCATTGGCATCTGCCAACATATCCTCCATCACCCCTCTCTTTCTTACTTCTCAGCCTCATTCCTTACACCTCTTGCTTGATTTCCCTGTATTTCTGAAATACTCACAAGTATTCCAATTCAGGTAACAGTTACCCCTTGTAAAAACTGGTGCGGGTTTCACCCCTTAACAAAACATCACCTCCCTTTCAAGCTGACCAGCTCAAAATAACAGAAAATAGACCATTCCACTGAGTCTTCTAGTGTGTCAGATTTGTGCTGTGTTTCTCTCTGGGGACAGAAATTCATAATAGCCCAGAGGCTTCATATTTTTAAAATTGTCACACTAAGACTTGAATGCCTCCATGAAAGAAGCCGTAGAAAGAGATGCCTGAAGGTAGGCTGGGAAGAATCCAAAATGATGTCAGGTTTCCTTCTACCTTCCCATCAATAGGGTCTTTGAAGAAGCAGCCTCTTCAGAAAGGAAAAAATGACTTTCTCTTTAGTTAAAAAGGCTACCATGGTTTCAGTTTGGAGACTGACAGTTACGCTAGCTTTATTACCTAAAAATCTATACAGCCTCATGGTTTGCAGTGGATGGCTTTGCCTCCGCAAGTTTTGATGATGTCCTTGAAAGAGAAATACAGATGCATATCTTCATTTGGTGTTGACTTTGGAGGTGAATATTTTATCCCCTTTTCTTTTCCCGGCTGTTTGCAAACCGTCATGATAACTCTTATGCAGTATGCCTAAGAATTGCATCGGGGCGGAAAAAATCAAAGCTTTTACCAGACTAGAACAGTTCCAAGTCTGATAGTTCTCATTCCTCACTGCAGTGACTGATGATGAGGGACAGAGCAGATGAAAGAGGAGCTGAAACCGTATATTGTTGTTTATTATCTTTTATCCCAAAGATACTTTTATTTATTTCATTATTGTTTTTAGCTTTTATGTAGAAAGAGAAGATTCTCAACTAAAGAAAAATATGGTTTTTGAGGTCTACACATTTTTGTGTGTAACTTTTTAGGGAATACAATCTCAAATTCTTAAAGACTCCTGAGAAAATTGGTAGACTTACTATAGCACAACTTTTCCAGCAAAGGATAATTTCTGTTGAAATATATGGGCATGACCGTTTCTGGAATATAGCAAATTACCATTTAGCCACCTTACATGTCTATCAGCCTGTTGAGAACTTGGTTTTTTGCTGTGAAGGGCCTGCAATAGTTTGCACAGTTCTGCCACACCCAGGCAAAGCTACAACAGCTAAGCGTGATTATTTCTTACAAACCCAGATCTCCCACTATCTCCTCGGAGAAGTTTAAGTTTGCAATTGCCACCAGAATAATTCTGGACTGTGATAGGTAGCAGAACTGGTCAGGTTTTAACCATTATAAGGGAGGTGGTCATACCTGGGAGGGAAGCTCCCAGCTAGAGGACTTAGTAGGTAAAAATAAAACTGTCCTAAGGTTATTCAGCTACATTGTATTTTGTAGAAAAAAATAGAAGTAAAATCAACTCAATTCCCCCCAAATAAATCTAGACCACGGAAGCAATTTTTTTTTCTGGTCAAAAAAGATGGGGATGATGGCTGAGTGGTTGTTAATGAGTGGTTTGTATGTTCTCATCAAATGAATCAACTTGTCCTCTGTTCTCAAACAGGAGGTCAAATCCATGGCAGAAGCAGTTGCTGCATATCTAATGTCTATTAGATAGGCAGGTGAGAGGAAAGGTAGAATTACCCAAATATCGCAGGTTGAAGATTTCGTTATTAAAAAAAAAATTCCAAATAAATGTTTCCTGAAATCTTTAGACTGTCAAATGAGTCTTATTCTTCAAAGCTGTCATAAGTGCTAGGTAAATCTGTATTTACAGACCAGTCAAACTATGGACCCATTGAGTACATAGGTCTTAACATGCACATAACTGTGAGTAAGAGTTATAAAACATCACACAACACACTTTTTAAACTAAAGTAGCACCTTGGTTACCTAAATTAAATGGAAAGATCATTTGCAAATGAACGCAAGTGGCAGCAGAGACAAGCACCATTCGATGAATCCCTATTACCGCAAAACTTTGGTAATTTATCTAAGTGGGAAGTACTTACTAGAAACAAGTGCCACAGTATCTGATATATTCCCCAAAAAACAAGTGACTAGAATGCTCCCAATTCTTCTCACTTCAGGTTTCAGAGGAGAGCCCTCGGGAACTTGACCGAACCCTGGGAACGTGGGGCTGTGCACTACACATCCTGCCACCACGCCAACCAGGAGGGCTTGGAGACTTCATACCTGCGGCAGGCTAGCAATCAAATACTTAAGGTTAGGATGGAGTAAATAAAGGAAAAACTAATTTTAGTAAGTTCTGTATTTTACTGGAAGCACCACTGTATTCATGGGAGGGAAAAAAATGAAATCATTCTGGGACAACATTTTCTCTTTCTCTCAATATCGATTGCTGCTTCTGTGGCACTTTGATACAATCTCCTTCATTTTGGTGGAAGCAGGATCTGGTCCCGCACATCACTCAGCCAGACCTTAAATTGCCCAGATTCATTTATTCCCAGACTGTAATACATTAACTTTATACCTACCCAGTAAATAGATATTAAAAAAAACCAAAAAGCAAAACCATGGATTTCTTCCCCTCTAGTAAAATTGTAACAGTGTTGATTACCTTATTTAACCCATGAATAAAAGAAAAAAAAAAAAAAGAAAAGAAACATTATACTGATGCTTCAGGAAAAAAAAAAACCACCCAAACTAAACGTGTCATTCATTGAATCATTCAGACCAGTGCCTTCTCTTCTTTAGAAAATTACCCGGGTCCTCTTGCTTTCTACAGTCTACAGTATTGCACTTCTAAGGAAATAATACCTTGATAATCTGCACTTCAAAACCCAGGTCAATAATTGCCTTTGATGACTGAATTAAAAAAAGAAAAAAGAAAAAAAGGAGTCTGCAAGACTGCAGCAAAGGAATGTTGGAGAAAAGATGCTAAAAACTATCACTGCGCTTCTGTGTTTCAATGTAAACTTACAATCTATTTGCCAACAGTTTTACAATGATTAGTAAAATATGTCAAGAAGCTAAACAATATAAGCATCGCACTGAAAGAAATTTAGTAAGACCCCTCTCTAATTATTATACTACATGACAATTCAACAAAATATTTAAAATCAACGAGAAGAAAAGAAATATTAAGTCTTTTCAGAAAAATGCACTTATTATCATGCCTGAAGGATATTCAGGAGGAATGTGAAAATAACTGTAATTTATTTAAGACCTGGAAGTATGAAATAATAAGCTACTGAACCATCAGAATTGTTTTGGTGTTGTTATCTGACATGAGGGCAGACCTTGTCTCACTTTAAGTTTTATAGTAATAAGTCCTTGGAAACAAAACCTTGAATAAACAGAACATAAAGAAAAGGGAAATGTGTCCTTGCATAAATAGATATTGTGTCTATCACCTTCTTCCAAAAAGGTTGCTCAACTTTATAACCATGTAGTAGGTAGAAAGTCAGTAAAACACTGGACTGTATTCAAATGTTCAGAAATCACAGACTGATCATTTTGTAACTTAAAATGAGTAATACCAATGCAAAAAAAAAAAAAAAAAAGGCAACCTCAATAGAAATAGAGAATCACTATAAGAAGTTGTGTATCTACTGGCATTTTATCCTCCTCTGCCCCAAAGATTAATAGCTACGCATCTGACTCATTTTTCATATTGCATTTAGCCCGCAATTTAGAGCCTAAACAACCCGGTATTTCATCTCAGGAGGGGTGGTGGTTTCCTCGTTAAAAGTTTAGAGAGAAAGCTCTTAGATGTTAACCCTACCTTCTTCTGACGTAGCCACATCTCGCCTCCCAGAGACATAACTCTCTGGGAAGAAACCTCCAAACTTCCACGCAAAAGTGTTGTGCAGCTCTAGACTCTCCATTACCCAAAAAAATAAACCAGCAAACTAGAAAAAAATAACAAACCCACCCCAGAATTGCCTTGAAAAGCTCTGCCTGGTTGTTTGGCAGCCCTAGCTGGGTTGCTTTGGGGTTGGGTGGTTTTTTTTCTTGTTTTCTAGCTTCCTGAAGTCAACAGGAAATCTTGTGTCTAACAGGTAACACGCCGCTTCCGAGCCCATCAGCAGGGATAATGGGGGAGATCAGCTCTGCTCAGCCGCCCAGCATCACCTGCCCAGCTCCAGGGAGGGACGGGGGGAGGAGGTTGCAGCCATTAAGGTGGAAATGAGGCCTGGCCAGCCTTCCTCCTGAGGTGTTGCTACAGCTCCCAGAGGAAGGTTTCTGAGGGTGCTTTTGGAGCCCGGCAGGTTTTTTTCTTTGGGCGATGCCACCAACTTTGTCAGAGCTGGGCAAGGCGCCCGGCGAGGCTGTGGGGCCCACGTATGGTGGGACCCCAAGGCCTTCAGGCCCGCCCAGAGCATCCCCCCAGCTGTAATTCGGTCGCCATCCTGGCTCGCAAGCGCTGTTTCCAACGTTTTGCTGCTGTGCAAGCGCGGGCCCTGTTCCTAATACATTAAAACCTTTCTGTTTTCAAAACAGCATCGTTGCACCTCAGGACTGACAAAACCAGACAGCGGTGAAAGGGACGGCGACATGGCAGACACAAAAGCTCACCGCATTACGGCCACTCTAAACAGAGCACAAAAGCGAGGGAGTCAGCGATGTGTAAACCAAACAATGTGAGGGGAAAAAATATTGAATAATTTCTGTCATGAGGCAACTGACTAAAGCCAGGCTCTAATTGAATTAAACTCCCATTTATTTGCTCAGGCCTAAACAACAGGCTGGGAAAAAAAAAAAAAAGAGGAAGGGGAAAAAAAAAAAAAAACTTAAGGTTTGGTCAACTGTTCGGAGGTACCACCTTTCCTCACCCCTGTATAAATCCACCATCTGTGCTCACACGCACACATGTGCCGTCGCGCAGCAAATGCGCCGAGACCCGACCGAGCGCAGGAGCCAAAAAAGCACCAGGCACACAAAAGCTCCCCAGGCTGCCCCAGGTCTAAGGGAGCAGGGAAAAAAAAAAAAGGGGGAAGAAAAGATCCTTTGCTCATTGCCCAGGTGAGATAGCCTGGTGCGTCCTCTCAGCCTCGACACGCGTCAAGTAAAAGAAAGGTTAAAATTAGAAAATTCAATTTATTTGATAATTTCCCAGAATAATTAGAGTTAATATGGGTTAATTAATATGCAAATCTCTCAGCAGATGTTCTGCAGCAGGGCCTGTGTGAGAAAACAGCCTTTGCTTTCTCCTACGTGATTTTGGCTGTCAGTTATTGGGTATAATTACTGTAACTAACCGAATACACACAAAACCTTTGGAATATAAAATTGTTACAGTTCTAGTTCTGCACAAGCTGCTACTTTTCTGCAATAAAAGCGAACAATTTCTTTCAGAAAATAGGAGCCTTTTTGTTCCTTTCTTGATTTAAAAAGAAGAAATGAATCAAGTAAATGGCTTATCTTTTTTCTATGCATAATTAGGTCAGTATTATATGAACATTCCAATGAGCAGTGGTACAAACGTACATATAAAATGATAGCTCAAACCACCTGCAAAATCGCATAAAATTGTTTTATTCAGAATCTTTTTCTTCATACCAGAACTTTGAAACGCTCCGTGTCTTTCCTGCCAATGTTGCCAACATTTGCCAAATTCAAAGGGATCCCGTAACTTTTATTATTTTTTAAAAGCACAACAGCAACGTTTTCTTCAAAGGCACCCGAACATTTAGGGCTGATAAAACAAGGCATAGACCAGTGCTGTGCTTGAGCTTTTATTTTTTGGAAAGGAAAATGATTGCTGTGAAGAGTTTGCAACTTTGAACAAGAGGGTTTTGCTGTGCAGCCCACGTGTCTGCAAAACACACCCTTGCGTCCCATGATCCAAACCACCCTCTACCCTCTCCTGATGAGATATAGTATTTCACATTTATCAAAGCACTTAGCGCTTTTGCGTGTCATCAGGTAAATAATATCTGTTTCTCCACATGAGGAGCATGGAAGATGACATGATCCAGAGGGATCTGGTCCCAGTGGGACCCAGGTAACTCAGGATCATTCCCCTGAGTAAAGCTTTCAGACTAGAGGTGAGCTCTGTTAACTGCAAATAGCCAAAAACCTCACTCAGAGCATTATTACAGGGCTGCTTTCCATCACACAGATGTGTTTTCTTGCTGCAATTTACCTTAAAACTTCAATATTTTTAAAAATTTTTATTACACTGATTTTTTATTTATTTCTTTACTTTAGGTGTTTCATTTTCATTCCTGGTTTCTCCAGTTCCATCTTCAAATTGTCTTGCCCTGACTGACACAACTGGAAAGACAGTTCAGAAAAGTAAGCAAACCTTTCCTGCTCTTTTTTTTTTTTTTTTTTTTTTTAATTGTCTGGTGTGGGGGGAGGGTCATCAGTTTTCTAAGAACGCTTTAAATAACTCCTGCCTTGGGAGACAGCTGAAAAATGATCATTTTTTTCTATAAATCAGGAAACAAAAGGCCTCCACCCTTTCCAAGAGCTCTCACAAACTTTCCCTTTTTGCCACCACGCTGGCATGGCAATAACCCCAGCCCATTGCATTGGCACACCCCTACCAGGAAGTGGAAAATAAATAGGGAAAAAGGTGATATTCTTCCACCTAAGCAATCAGGATTTTTTTCTATTTTTTTCCCCCAAGATGACACCCACAATGAAAAGTAAAACTTTAAAAAAAAAAAAAAACCACACACAATAAAAACTTGTACTCCCTCCTCCTGTCACCTCTAACTTAGTAACCAAGTCCTCCCTCCCTCAAGAGAGAAGCCGGGCACCTTTTTTTTTTGCATTGGTTTCATTTTAGTCATCAAGATTATCTGCT
>NW_010248074.1:33675-36175 GCF_000690775.1 Eurypyga helias
TTTCATGGCAGTTCTGCATCTGCTTATCCAATTGCAAAACCAGCTTTTTGAATCTCCTTAGCTGTGCTACCTGCAGAAAGTGTGCAAACCACTTCCTTGCTCCTCATTCAGGAGCAATTAGTTTTACTTTTCCAGACTAAACACACGCACCCAATTACTGTTTCCAGAGTCTTGCTGTGGCTTCTCCTGCTGCCACGTTGCAACTAGCCGGTTCGGTCTTTGCTCCTTCGGAGATAAACCTACTTAGCTACTCTACAAGCCTGTCCCCGAACATGACAGGCTGATGGCAACTCTGGAGCACCTCAGATCTCAGCAAAGAGCATCTCCTTTCATTGCATGAGAGGCCACTGGCAAAGTCAAAGAGTTATGGAGATCCTCCGATGTCACTCAGAAGTTCTTGGGTAATATGAGCTGTGATGGTAGAGGACACCACTATGGCAGGAAGGCAGAAAATGTGAGGAATTTACAGCCTCTTCAAATATTCCTACTTCTACAGATGTTCATAATTTTCTACTATGGGCCGCACTCTGCTCTTCGTACGTCTTCAAGTTACCCCTTTGCCAATCTCTGAACTGTTTCACTTTGCACCCTCGGGGGTTCACATCTTCTTAACAGATTATGAAACTCACAGAAGAAGCATCTTTGCGTGACCCAGGAAGCACAGACACTGTGAGGAAGGCCACATAAAGAGAAAGGCAGCAAAGCAAACTCACAGACAGAAAAGCTGCTCATCAATGTCCCTCTTTTTCACCCAGCACAGCCCTCGGTAGTGCATGCTCAGCTGGCGAGTTTGGAAGCCATGGAGTATGGAGAGCTTTGCGGCTGTTGGAGCCATCAGGAAAACACGGGCTGTTTGAGGAGGCTCCTCTCCTGCTCCCGGGGTGACTTGACCCTCACAAGGCAGGGGGTGCCTTGTCTACTATTTTATCACTCTTGTACCACAACTTTTACGAAGTCTGTAAAGCATTTTCATATGCTTTACCATATACCATCATTAATAAACTCCATTGATAAAACTCACAGCAAAGGAATCCCATAAGAACGAGAATAAAAACCCTTTTCCACAAGGGCGTTTCACGTTCAGCCCTGACACCCCTCCCCAGGGGTGGGCAGGAGCTCAGCTGCTCGGGGTCTGCATCTTTCTTTGACCCTGGCGTGCGCCCAGCCTGCAGCCAACTGCAGTGGCCACATGCCACAGGTATCTGCGGCACGAGCAAGTGGAAGTCGGGCTGTGACCCAACACACAGCTAGACACCGCTCCACTGTCCTTCGCTGGTCTGGGAGACGCGTAAGGAGGCAAGACGCACCCTCCCTAGGGAAGTGTCAAGCAAAGCACTGCAAAAAGCAGAAAAAAGGCAATATTCACGATAAGGTGGGCCGCCTTGTTGACCTGCAGCAATTTTTCTCTCTGCCAGGGAGCGGGCTAGTCATTGCCCACGTCTTTAGCCACACCTACAGAGATTTCTGATGGCAAAAAGTAGGAGGCAGGCTAGAGAAGGAATATTAGAGTTGCAGAAAGTTGGTTGCTAGCTTTCCAAGCCTGGAGAGCAAACTGAAGTGTATTATTAGCTCTTTTCTATTTGCCTCAAAAGCTGAAGAAGTTGGAAACCATACTATTCAACCGCCAAATAACTTTAAAAATTCCAATAGCGCCTGACATATGAGCCAAGGAACCCACCGAAAATGTACGTTTGCATCCAAACCATAATGCATCGAGCTATGATCTCACTCTGAGGTGGGCTTTTTTTTTGTTTTAGTTGGTTTTGGTTTTTTGAGTAAGAAAGGAGGAAACAAAGATTAAGCCTTGCATTAGCACGGTGTTCTGGGGGGAGAAACAGGGAAAGTCACTGTTAGTCCCTTCCCCCCAGTGCTTCTGCTGTATGTGAGTTTTCTGAGTGGTTTGCTCCAGCTCTGCTACAGAGACTGGGAGGTGGCAACTCCACGCTGCCCTCCCAAGTGAGCTGATGCATCTCAGAGCCAAGACCTGGCCCCTCCACATCCCCATGGAAAAAAGAGGACAAAGTGAGGAGCCATGCTCTTTCCCGAGTCCCTTCCCTGGCTGGTGAGCCCTGCCAGGCAGTCAGGGCTATCCCAGCAGCTTGTGGGAAATGCCACTTCCCAAAGCAGGAGCCAATCACTTTCACAACATCCAAGCTAAATAAATCATTTCCAGACTCCTGATCAAACCTCTCTTTTTATTGGCATTCACCTTTCAGTTCAGAAATTATGAACGGGACAGCCCAGTTTTATCTTAAAAGCATCTGGTATTTGGGAAGGAGAACTAGCCTGCTTTTTTTTGAAAAATAAGCTTTAGCAAAAAATGCTTATGAGACTGGCAATTTCTATTAAAAGCTGGCTTTTTTCACTGGGTAATTTTCCAGATTTCTCTCAGCCCTGGAGCAGAGGAGAGAATTTGGGAAACAAGGGAAGCATAGGTGGGAAAAATATACGAAAAGAAAACATGTAAAAGAAAACACATTTAAAATTTGTTTCCACATAT
>NW_010248074.1:41175-60135 GCF_000690775.1 Eurypyga helias
CAGCTTCAGGGCTGGCATGTCAGACAGTCCTCCCAAAGATGCACACAGTTTCCACATGGGCAGCAGCATCAGGCTCTCTGAAGAACCCCCCAAAGCAGAAATTATCGACGTGCTGACCCCATCCCTCTGTTTTTCACCCAATTCCAGCAGGGAAAATGCTTTTTCCTTCACCCCTCCACAGCACACGGGGGAAAAGCCAGAGGATTTTCACCTGCGGGTTCAGGACCTGTGGGAGAACCTCCGCCCCGGTTGGCAACACCTCCGCCCCCCGCGTGGGGTTAAGTGATGCAGAAGGCGTTGTGTGAAGGGCGAGGGTTTGGGTTTTTTTTCTCCCTGTAATGAGTCTAATCTGATTAACATCACCGTTCGCTCCCTTGTGTGGAAACAACACGGAGCCAAATTTAGTAACCATAGTTGATGCCACATCACCCTGGGTACCTTCGCTTGTGGTGCACATCTGGCACCGCCAGCTTTAACTTTACCCTCACCACACTCCACGCACCTCAGCACCCGGCATCTGTGGAGCGCGGGTTTGATCATGAGGCTAAAAATACAAATAAAATCCATCACATCATCAATATATAGATGCATATTTGGTAAGCCTGCCCCTAGTTAACCAAAAGCACAATATTTACCCCAACAGGAAGATTTCATTTGGTCTGCATGTGACTAGGGAGCTGATTTCATTTCCTGTAAAACCACCTCAAATGCTGCAAAGTTACCTGACTCAGCTGCTTGTAGAAATCAAATTCAGTCCGAGATAACAGCTAATCATTTGTCACAGTAAGAAGCAATTCCCCGAAATCGGAAGGGAAAACCTGCCGCTTCAATCCGCAGGTCTGTCAGATTGCTAGAAATTACATTCTGCTCTGACTAACCTCTGCACTTGGATTGCTAACAACAAGCAGCCCGGTCTATCAAAAGAGAATATCATACAACCAGGAACAGCTTTTGATTTGTTCTATTCCAATAACCTGAGAAAAGTTTATGGACATGCATTGCTGCCTAGACCTCAATTTTCACCAACCTGCATACGGTTTTGAATTTATAGCTCCGCATCCCCACAGTAATGTAGGTAAAATTTACAGGCTGATTATCTGGTACTTCATAGGAAGAAAATTAGAGTTGATTTTATAACCGTACAACAGATATTTGGTCTTTGATACTTGGAGTAAGGACATGCAGTTTGGATGCTCCAATTAAAATGAAAAAAAAAAAAAAAATTGATGAACTTTATGGAGAAGGAAGCTTTCAAAATGCAATTTATATTCTTTAGAAATGTTCCTAGCGAGTAAATTAAATGTATACCCTTCTATGTAAACACTATTTGTGCAGCAGTCATGTTATAAGTTTAATAAAAAATGATGTATCACCCCTGTTTGTAAGATTTATAATTCACATGGCAGTAGTGAATCTGGGAGCCTGACCACAATGCATTTTCTATACTTAACTCTGTTATCTACAGTACGAGGATGCTTACAACATTGGCAAAAAGGGGTAAAAATAGTTCGGTATCTTTAGTTGCCTTTTTTTTTTTTTTTTTTTAAGGAGACTCTATTAAAATTGAAAGCTCGCATCTCAAAAGGCCAGAGTTACCCATGGGGTTAATGTTCTTAGCAAGACATGTTTAGGCAAATCTATCCACTGTACTTTTATTAACAGGTAATGAAAAGGTGTAAGTTAAAGTGTGAAAGGACTCTGTGTTTTTTGAAAACAGTACTTCAGCAAATAGCTTTATCTGGCAGAGCCTCTTTGTATTGTAATTACATATAATACAAATCTTCACAATAATTCAGAGAGAGAAAATGCTAATGTGCAGGTTGTGGCAGAAACTAAACCAAAGCAATGAGATTTGCAGCTACAGCTGATTCCCCATCTCACACTGTGATTTTTAACAATTTCTTTCCCCGCGTGTGTGAGAAGGCTGATGTCTCCACACCCTCACTGAACTGCAGCTACAAAGTTATTGCTCCCAAGCCTCTTTTTCCCCCGGTCTGTTCCTTTACCCCTTAAAGTGCAAAAGAGATAACCCCCCCAGACTCTTGATTAAAGTAGATAGGAGTTGTTAGGAGACACTGAAGAGTTTCTAGCAGTTAAGCAGGATTTATATTAGGAAATAGCTCCTAACATCCATTCCAGATTTCTCCTCGTCGCTGCTCCAGTTTTGAAAACATGCAAAATTTATCTGACTTACCACAACAGCTTGAAGGACCAGCTTGGATAAATATGTGTTTTTGTGATCTCTATTGGTTTTGCACATATGGTATCATCTACCTGATTGATTGTACAGGCACCATTGACTAAAAACTGAAGGGATTTTGGTGTATACATTCATTCTGAAAATACATATTCATCGTGGGGCATACCACAATCCCCTAAACGTGAAGTCACTGCCATGCACGGTGTCCGTGTCTCTCGCGTAATGAATCACTGGCTGATGGACCCCGTTGGAGTCCTGACACTTCACCCTCCCGACGGTGGCTGCTGCCACCCTCCAGCTCCCAGCCATGTCCCCGACTCCAATGAAAAGGGCAAAGGACTGGCTGCCCTCCCCACCGGCCACCTCCTCCCAACCACAGCTTTCAGTTCAGGGCATTTCTTTCTTTGTTTTCCCTTTAAATTTTAATTTCAACAAGGCCAAATTAATTGTTTGCAAAATGGAGAAATGGATCCTGCAGCAATCTTATCCCTCTGATAACTCCTCACAATTTGCAACGGAGTTCCCTCTGTAGCATCGGCCACAGAACAGGGTTCGTATTTCTTCTTTTAAGAGTATTTTTTACTCCTTCCCTTCCCGCCGTCACACAACCTGGGAGACAGACTATACTAAAAAACACACAGTAAAACAAATAATGGCTTTCACGGGAAAGTGTGTTGTTTCTTTCCCCCTCTCTTTTACACTCTTATATCTGACCCTAATCTAGATCCCACAGTCAGTGACAGAAATATTGACATCAGCCGGGGAAAGATCAGGTTTCCTTACTCAGGGGACGAGTCCTGTAAACTCTGCCGTGTTGACAGAACCAGGTCCCGTGCTCATGGGTCCTTCTGGTGGCCTGGAGAAGGTTTAAACACCACTCCTGCTCCCCTGCAGCCCAAGGGAACTTTCTCATTAACACCAGCATCATTACACCTTAAAAATAGAAAGGGACAGATTCTGCTACAGAAAGAGCACTACCTGACTCTTTAGGTAACCTTACTGCCCACAGCAAGACAATTCTGTTGTGCAGAGTAGCAAGAATACCACAATCTGGCCTAAAATTAATTTAAAAAAAAAAAAAAAAAGCTGAAAGTCAGTTAAACAGAGGCCACAGTGGAAATGCTGACACAGACCTCTGCTTGGCATCGGGAACAGGCACAGCTGCCTGTTACCTGCTCTGGTGAAAGAATTCATAGGTTCGTGATGAAGTAGGGGTACTTAGGATTTCTACAGCATTTTCCTTTCTATTATAAACACTTGCTCAAAACCCAGCCCTCCAATTTTTGGTCACAGCTTTATCTCAGAAAAGGCTGAATAGGTACTTAAAATATTTTTCAAGAGAAAGAAAGAAGAGGGAGAGAGAGAGAAACCCCTGCCCATTCTTCTGAAATTTAAGTAGGCAGCCCTTGAAAGATCACTGAGAAAAGTCTGTATTTTCTCAGGTTTAACTAAATAATTTATGCATACTTTCACTTTGGCATGATGAAGCAATTTTAGCCTTTAAAGCCCACAACTACTCAGGAGGGAAAAGGTCTGGTTCCTGCAACTTAAATAATTCAAACATCCAGGTGGAAATGCTTTCAGCACTGCTCCTTTCTGAGACAAAGGAGGAAGACTCCGAAACTCTGACACACTGAGAAGAAAAGGAGTGATAAAAGAGCCAACCTCAGATGCATTCAGTATTGAGGGGAAATACAGCATTGTTCGCTGGAAAAAGATGACCAGAGACACGCTTAGAGTACATAAATCTGCTAGGTAAAAAAGCTTAGAAAAAAATATTATTGGCCTAGAGCTACAACAAACATGCTTTACAAAAGAGCACGGCAAAAAATATCCCTCTACCCTCTAACCCAAGCCAGAAATGGTTTGTGTACGCTTAAGGGTTAGGCAGATGTTAGGGGTCACTGAAGGAGCTGTGTGAAAAACTGCACCACCAGCACCAGCTTCTGAATTTACAGAAATGAGTACGTCGTCTAACTCATAGCTGAGCAGCTTCATGCCAACGAGAAGTGAAAAAGTACCCGGGCTACTTCACTGTTTCCCGCGTCAGACGGTCGATATGAAACTCTTGAGACACATGCAAGAATTTATCAGCTTTAAAGACAGGTAAGAACAGCCCTCTGACTCAGTGTCCCACCGACCTCACATCAGGTTTCGATGCGCGCCGGTGCACTGGCAATGGCATGAACGCAAGGCGTGCCGGATGCAGCCGGAGCCCAGCTCGGCTGATGTCCTGGGGAAGGGCAAAATGCCGACGGGAGACAATGGGTATGGGGAGAAACGCTTTAAAAAAAGTTAGAAAGAAAACGCCAACAGCGTAAGTACTGCTAGGACTAGATAACTGGTAGCGATTTCACATGGTATTAACCTCCGTTAATCAAGATGTCTCCCAGTAAATAGTATTACCGAAATGAACATTTGGCTTCGGCCCAAGGACAGACGTGCCTCGGACTGCTCTCCCCTTTGGTATGTATCGAGCAGAAAGTATTAGAGGGAGAGTTAGCCGTGACCCATATATCTAAACCACTAGCATTTTCTGTTAGGGAAAAAGCGTCTGATTGTCCTCTCTAACAAACTCTAAAGCCTCCATTGTTCAGCGTGAGCCTTCAAAACATGGCAGGGACGACATCCCGGGGCTGGAGAGATGCCTTCTGCGTACCCGTGGTGTTGTCCCTGGGTTTTACCGAGATGCCCGGGAGCCTTTCATGGCTCGCCTTCCTCAAGAGAGCGGCAGTAACACGCCAAGTTAATAACCGCGCGCATCCCTCCTACAGCCCAGCTCACCCTGGCACCAGCGCTCACATCTGCAGCGCAGTCACGCGCTTGCATCAGGAGCGACCGGGAGGTGCCACAGGGAGGAGGAGGAAGGGAGGTCAGCCCCGGTCATGCCCCTTCGTGGGGGTTTCCCCCGGCCCTCTTCACCTGCATTTCCTACTCCTCCGCGAGTCACCTGAGAAGGGAAGCGAGAAATAAGCCATGCTCCCCCGGCCACCCCTCCATTGACCACAGGGTGCCCATGGCCTATTTTCCTTTTTATCTTTTTTTTCCTACCAGGTGTCTCACTCAATATATCCTGATCAATGCAAAAAAAAGGGCAAAACTCGTGCCTCACAGCACTAGAAATACTCCAGTTGGTGTTGAAACTGATGGTCTTTCAGCACAGATTTTTGTTGCCACGCACGTGAGAAACTACTGGCTGCCAGTGCATATGTGCATGTAGAGTAACACCACCTCCAGAGCCTGCTTCCCACCAGACTTTGAGCTTAAAATGGCTCAGAGTTTCTCCTGTCTGCATGTGCCTCGCGGTCAGCTGAAACGTTCTTACTAGGCTGGTCCCCAACCTTATCCTTGCAGCCAAAAGGAAATGTAGAGCTGGGCATAAGAGGCTGTTGAAACCACACGTCATGTTTGGGTTTGCTGTGTCATAATGATTTTATTCTGGTTTGGATAAGGCTTTCTGCAGCTGTTTTCCTATGGAGCTGATGGCAAAGGGCAAGGGCTCACTAATACCAAACAAAACGGGAAGAGCACCAAGAGGAGGGACCTCCCGACAGAGAAAACGTCTCTGTTAAAAATGCATTGTTTTTGTAGTTTTAAGTATGTAAACTTGAGAGGCATTGCCCATGGTTACGAGGTGAAATAAGGGATGAGGAATCAGGCTTCAGACCTCAAGCCTCCAAGTATTTTCCCTTTTTTAAATGCAGTGTTAAGGGCAGCGCCCTGGCCACCACCTCTCCAGCAGTGGAGTGGGTGCCCCATGGTGCTCCAGCACCTCTTCGCTATATGGGAAAAGCAGCCCTCTGTTCTCACCTCAGCTCCCTCGCTGGCAGGGCTCCTACCTGGCCAGGCAGGGTGGCCTCATCCTCTAATTAATGTTCCAAAAAACTGTAACCAGTTATCGCCTCCTGCACCAGGTACCTGCCTGATACCCTCAGCTTGTTGCTTTGAGATAGGAACATCCTTTGGTTGTCACTGAGTCAGTTCAGTTTTCATCAGGTGCCCACCTCAAGGTGAAAAGAGAATATGAATTTTAAACAAAAAGAGCCTACTTGAAATATAAATATTTCAAATTTTATTAATTTTATTTTTAAATATTATTTGCTCTTTTCATGAAATACAAAGATTTCTCATGAAAGTTAAACTTCCAAGGTTAATATTGTTTCTAAACAAAGTTTAAATCAGGGGTTTTTGGAGGCCTATTTTGCTGACTTATGTGTCACAGCCACAGATTTTGCTGGGGACTGGAGACCTTGCGCTTGCAAACCTGTGCAGTTTGGGGCACTAGAACAACCATTATATTAACACCAGGAACAAAGCAAGTTTGGGGACTGTGTGTGAAACTCCCAAAAAATAAGGAAGCAGCCCTTTTGACACCAAGCTCCCCGAGGAAACTGCGTGAACCCGAGGTGAAAGGCCTTTTATTCCCAGGCTGTGAAGCCATCTAGTTCTCTTCATTCATTACCCTGAGTTAAGCTTTGCAAGCTTACAGTAAACCTGGGAGAGCTCCGGGTTTGTACAGAGGAATTTCACATTAAGGATTCATTTCCCCCGCCTCCAGCCTGTTCCCCTGAATCTTCAAACAGAACACCTGATATAAACCTAAAATCCTAATCTAGCCTGAAGTGCATTAATAGAAGCTTTGATTTTTTTGAAAAAAAAAGAAAAAGAAAGAGAATTAGCTCCATAATCCTACTAGTTATACTTCTAACAATATTATTTTAAGACAATTAATTCATATTTTAAAATAATGAAATTACTAGCACAAGACACTAAACTTCTTTTAGTATATTAAATTGGGCAGATTGCTTCTCTCCTTCTAATTATGAATGTAGCAGTTACAAAAGAAACTGTCATTTTGATAGAGTAAAAGACAATCTGTCTGCCAAAAGTGTCCAACCATAATTCTAAAAAAAAAAAAAAAAAAGTCATCTGCATCAAGAACATGCTACTTTGTTTGATGTACTGTCTTATTGGAAACCTAATTTGCTTTCAACCTCTGAGACAACACATAACATAAGTTTGTGTGACTAATTTTCTTGGAAATATGAGTAATTAGAATAAGAGACCATTTCCATCGCAGGAACGGATAGTTTTCAAGATTTGAAATAAACGGTCTAAGTTGCTTTCTTTTCCCTTTCAGCTGCGTATTGCGAAAGGGAGAGGGATGGCTTTGCACGGGGTAGCGTAAGCTCACATGTAAATTGTGAAGTACTGCAAAGTACAGAGAGGTTTATTACCTGAGGTGAGCGCTCCCAGAGCTCCCGGAGTATAAAAGCATTAGCCGTATGTTCTAACCAAGTAATAAAAATCAATAAACAGGAACCCCCCACCTGTGCTATGGCCCCAGTGTTAAGTTTTATACATGTAGTAATAGTGCATATCAATTTTCACCACCCTTCCTACGCTAGCTATTACAAGGCGTACAACCACCGGAGGGACTGCGAGAGCAGTGCCATTCATCCCACGGAGTTGTCCAGATGCCAGCTCCATTGCATCATTGTCAATTTTATGCTATCTACAACTGGACAAGGCTGCAGCCCCGGCTCCTATCCACCCACTCAACCCGGCAACAATTGCAAACTCTGTTCGACTGGTTAAAGAGTTTACAAGCCAGCTGAAAGAAAACAGAACAGTTGCATATTAATGCACCCAACCCCTGAAAGATCACATAATGGAGCTGGAGAAACATGTAACTGCAACCAATATGGGATCTTGTCCAGCTGCCGCAGCCTGTGGATCAGTGACCAGGTTTTTAAATAAATTAATGATAAGTATCAATATGCAGCTGCGCCAGGTTTCAACTGCAACTAGTTGTGTTGCTATAGGCTTCTTAATTGCTCAGAGGTATGGAAAGCGTGGGTCAAGGCGAAGCTAGTGCATGCTAAAAATCAAACAATGCTACAGATGCAGTAGCTGTGCCAGGTTGCAGAAATAACTACTAAATCACTTATCTTATAATTGAAAATAATGCCCTGATAAGGCAGCGAAGAGTATGAGCATAAAGCTTTTTCACATATTTCCGCTATTCATTAATCTATGGAAATAAGAGTGGCAGGTTTATTTAAGTACCAAGCAGACCAGAAAAGTTAGATGCTTTTCATTTTCAAATCAGGTCCCAAAAAAAAAGCCTCAAAAATTAGAGTAACCCCAAAAACTTTGAGGAGTATTTCATTCTACAGGCAGTCTTTAAAAGTGTCAGGCTTTCTAATTACAGCCCAAAGATGACCACTGCAGACTTTAGCAAGTAATGAGAAGTATTTGGTGATGAAAGCTTTGATTCTGAAATAAGATGACCCAAGTGTAGTCTCCCTTTAAGGAAAGAAAAAAAAAAAGCAGCAGTACCTTCAGTTTTAATAGGCAAGAGGGGAAAAAAAGAGAAGAAAAAAAAAAACCCACCAGCACTTGACAATGACCCTTTCTCCCCTCCCCAACAAAAAGACAAGGAGCTTTATCTACCCGAGGTTGCCTCTGACAGTGCTCATGGTCCGGAAGTACCACTCATGGGCACTTAGAGCAGCATCACTCAGAAGCATAAAAATAGAATAAAGTTGTACAGCAAATGAGAAATTATGATATAACTCAAGTGTTGTGACATGAAACAAGCAAAACCTATGCTCCAGACATTCCCTGAAACTGATAAAAATCTATCTGAAATTAGTAGTACCATCAAGGTGTTGCTTAAGATGAAGTAGTGCCTTTAAAAGCTATCTACAGTTCCAGTCGCGACAGCTTTGCAGTGAAGCTAACCATTTTAGGCAATGGGAAGAAAGTCAGACCATTGTAGTTGTGAACAGCTGGCATACAATAGATAATTTAAGGGAAAGTGACCCTCATGTATAATTTTTAACTGAAGAACTGTCAAGGCCCATTAGTTCCAATAGGGCCTGGTAGTACTGAGGTAGGTTTATAGGGGCATTGTATGAGAAGAGTTTCCAACAGAGCAGCAAAAAAAAAACCCACCCAAACCACATTTTATGGGAACTTCTGTGGATTCAGAATTAATTCCTCCCCCACCCCACCCCCCACATATTAGCTGATGTTTGAGAAAAGGACATCCGGGTTTTTTTTGGTTTGGTGGTTTTCTTTTCTTTTTTTTCAGAAGAAAACCCAAAAAATGGCAAAAACATCTTTTGGAGCCACGTTCCAAGCCACACGCGCTGATAATGCTGAGGAATTCTGAAAGACACCCGTTAAATGTGGAAACTGTACTGCTAAATCTACGTCACCACCCTGGCTAGTGAATAAAAAGCCGAGTAAAAGAGCAAGGGGGAAAAAAGCAGGACTCCTTAAACGATTGCAAATAATGAAGGGTGGAACCTGGGTAGAACATAAAAAGTGAGCAAGTTAGGTTAAAATAAAGCGCCGGCACGGTTTCTGCAGACATATTTTAGAGGCCAGTCCAACATTATAAACAATTGCTATAAAACCTGAAAGGTCCAGGTGTCGCTAAGTCATGTTTACTTTATGGCTTTCACTTTGCTATTTGGCAGTACTTCTAAGACCATACTGAATGATGTTGCCCTCAACTTAAAGTGCTATAACTTTCTTGCCCAGACTTAAAAGAGATACTGTAAAATTATTTAGCAACTTCTTGTGCCGTAAACAATAGCGGGTTGTAATCCCAGACGCCTCTCCTGCATGTCAGTCGGCCTCCCATTAAATGCTGCATTTTGATGGTGGATGCGTGGTGTGTCTTGGGTACGCACGTGGGAATGGGGTGAAGAGGGGGAAGACCAGGCATGTGCCTGTTCTCCTCCAAAGGGCTCAAACTGCTGGCAAGCCTGTGCCTCCTGGACACTTGGAAATGAGGACAAAAGCAGCAAATATGAGCAAAGGTTTGGGCTTGCCTTGTCTCCTTGTAGAGCTGTCCTTCCTCAGGAAAAGCAGCGCGGCAGGAAGGTGCTGTGTTGGGGACAAGTTCTCTCCCTGCGCCACTGGGCTCCCACCATGCATTCCACTGGGACCAAGGGTGTGTGGGTGGCACAAAACAGAGGGATGCTCACAGCTGAGGTCATTATTGGATTTACAGTAATCAAGAATGGCTGATTCTGGCCTTAAAATGTTGATTTAAGGCCTATAAATTTAAAAAAAAAAATTACAGATTATCATTTAGAGAAATGACAAGAGAATCATCCTTTTAAATTCAAGTCAAATAATATGACAATAAAGCCAGGAGTTATAGGTCCTGTAGATTGTCCTTTACTAGACACTATATTACATGTAGTCATTAGACCAGCTATAAAAAGAAGGTTTAAATACTAATGTATTTTTTAATTTGTTTTATACCCTAAACAAGCAATCAATGTACATTAATAAACATAATTGGTTTTTTGGCATTTGTCCATTCATTTGGTCTACCTTGTCAGCTCCGGCAAACACATCAGCAAAATTCAGTAACCACAATACACGAGAAGGAAACACCAATGAGGCCGTCTCAAATGTGCGTAATGTATTGAATTACTTTCCTGCTCCACTATTGACAGACTGAAACCTCCAAAGTTTGCCATAACGTCCTCCTGTCCGCCTTAAACAGTGACTTTGACAGGTTTTTGTCCACAAATACTGCTTTCAAGTGCTGGTGCAAAGAACCTTTAACGAGGTGGTAAATATGTTTACCTTTGATAAGGTGAGCTGCCTGATAAGATAACGTGGATGGCCACTTTTCAAGAGCAAACATGTACGGATCCCAGGGCTCTCACCCAGGAGCTGTGCTGGATTTGATTGGCATGGGGCAACATCAATGCACTCCAGAACAGTTTCCCAAAATCAATTTGTTCCTTTTCAGTTTTAATTATAAAATACCACTCGCTAGAGAGATTTATTCACTCAAGAGGGTGCAACGTTGGAGATGGATGTGTAAAAGGTGTTCATCTCTGCCGTCTCAGCAATTAGGGTGTAGCACTTGGTTTAACTAGGACACTGTGGGTATCTACCTCCTGGTGTGCCACCTCCAAGCAATCCCCATCCAAGGGACCTCCCGTAAAGGGAAAAGATCAGGAAATACCCAGAGGAGAAGGTCCCCGATGGTCTGGTATGGTTATCCTGAGTGCTAGTGACCGGAGAAATACACACCAAGAAAAAGCTCCTCCTGGGGCAAAATCTATGTTGCAACCCTGTAATGCCTCCTGACATCCCTACCAGGTCCTCTCCGTAGGTGACCCTACCGAAACAATTCTGACCAGTCCATCGGTTGTAGGCAAGAAGTCGAGACGTAACAT
This sequence comes from Eurypyga helias, assembly GCF_000690775.1. Lineage (NCBI taxonomy): Eukaryota > Metazoa > Chordata > Aves > Eurypygiformes > Eurypygidae > Eurypyga > Eurypyga helias. Next base: position 52,594 of record NW_010248074.1, read on the forward strand.
GGGTAGCATACACACCCTAGAAATCTCTTAAAATGCCATTTGTCAGAGGAAAAGAAAACAAAATTGTTGCAGGAGGAGCAGAAGCTGAAAAGTCCAAAATGGTAGCTCCACTAAAGGCTTTAACACGCTAGAAAATTTATGAAAACATGAATAAAAGGTAACTTATTCAGTGTCAGCCTTACATATTTATAGTTTAAAAATTAGTCAAAGTTTATGTCCCGAGGTTGCACCTACAGGAAGCCAGATGTGTGCCTTCTGCATGTGACCTAAGACAGGCCTGAAGCAACAACTAGATAATTTCTCGCTCATACTCCACACCGTCGATCGCGGCGGCTTTCTGAGGTGAGAGAATCTGACAGCACTAACTCTCCAGGGCAGAACTTTCCAGTCAAGTGGATCAACGGACTGAAAATCTCTTATGAATAGTCATTAGGCCTTCATTACAAACCCCTCACAACCCAGTTCTCTTTTCGCAACCAAATGCCTTTTGTCATCTTCACAAGGTGCATCATTTAATTACCAATTGATTTCTTTATATATGACAACATGTCAGATAGCAAAATACAGTGTATCTCCCTTAGGGGGAGAAGTCTGTTAACTATCAGCGTGCCAGATTACTGAATTTAGCTGGAAGACAGCTATTCCCTCTACTGCGCCTTTATTTCAACTCACTTTCCAGTTTTCCAGAGGAGCAATGCAGGGAAAAGGCAAAGGCAAGGAGCATCGCAAAGAGGATTGGGGTGGGTTTTTTTTTTCCCTCCTCGTTCTGTCAAAAAATTAAAGCTGGCTTCCAACACTTCTCACTCTCTTTTTAGGCGCACACCCCCCATGCACGCACATATGTACGTTGGCATTGGCGGCTGTGTGCACACAGAGAGCCGGGCTAAAACACGTCAAACAATTGTTCTCATTATACCAGGAATTTACCCAGCTTCTGACTTTGCTAGCGTGCTGAATCTTCCCCTTCACAACTGCGGCCTGATAATCAAGCCAGTACTGTATTAATAAGCTGAATAATAAGGGAATTTCAGAAATGTACAGGACTATTATACCGTAACAATAAAACCTCAAACTGAGTAAACCAGAGCAGTGCTGAAGGTAGGCGTCGGAAAATAATGAAACCAGTGTTGCAGTAATGCACTCCATTGTACGGCAGTGTAAATGCCTGCTTCTTTCATACACAGAAGCTACATTACACGAGTCCGAAATGTTCTCAGAGCATCACTGTGCCTGGTTGTGATAGAACCTGGCACCAGCAAGCACTGAAAGCTGACATTATACTGTAGGATGTGCTGCAGGTGTGCAGGCCTGCAAACGTGCTCTAATTACATATTTTCCTGCAGAGCAACAATTAAGGTCGCCAAAATAATTGCCAGTTTCTTAATCCCTCTCTAACAAGACTGACATAAGGAATGGTTTATTTTTCTCTGGTTATTTTGAAAGTGCTCCTCAAGATTTTGGTTTTTCTAGCGTGCCGTGTAAAACTAATTCTTACGTTCAAATGTGTGATTATACCCATTGTTGCTGCTGGGATGGGCTTTTTTTTTTAAGTCCAAACCTTCTCTGAATTCTAGTACGACTAAAATAATGAAGAAACGCTGATTGTATAACCTGGCATGCTGTTCCGACATTTCCCCTGCAACGAAGGTACCTATTTTCCCTTTCTGTGTGGATTTGGGGCTCTTTTCTGGTACTACAAGCTCCAGACCGGTACCTGGCACCCTGCCCATTGGCACCAAGGCTGTGCTAGTCCAGTCAAGGAGCTGGAGAACTACAGGGTCCTGTCTGTGTCCAGGGTTCAATAAAGAATCACCTTTATTCTCACTACAACCGGCCTTATCTACTGTGGGAAACATTACAGAGACTTCTTTCTCAGTGGCGTAAAGCACTCGACTTCAAACAATTGAAACAATTGTAGTACATGAGACAGAAAGGAGATGTCTAGTGCATCCATTTGCAAAGCTGATGCATTTAACAGCAACCATTATATATTGTAGTTATATATAGCTCTTTTACAGACCTTGGGAATAGTGGCCAATGTGAGTCAAACTCAGAGCTGGCATCGACAGCCACAGGCAATTGATTTTCATTGGGAAGCACCAAATGATACAAGCTAGGAACCCTCCATCCTTCCCTTCAACTCTTACAGAAAAGAAAATCTGTCTGAGAAAGCCATGGTCTGAGCCCCCACACAGAGACCTTTCTCATCTTTTAACGCCTTTGAGTTTTAGGCTCTGCTGAAGAGGTTGCTTGGGACACCTAACCTGGAAGCCACTGAGGTGACTTCCATGGGACCTGTGTCAGATCCGTTCAGGTTTTCTGAAGAAAAGGCTATTTTGTATAGGAACACAAGGACATTTGTGCTCAGGCATGTTAAGACAAACCTCCGCTTCTCGGTTAAGCCAAAGGTTAATAGCCTGTTCTTGATTACATTTTTAAATAGTTGAACTCCTAACTTTCCAGCAGCGCCTGCTGCTGCTACCCTACCTATGTGCAGATCCTACTGATGTCAGAACGAGTTTTGCTTATGTCAGGATTAAATTTATCTGAGCAACACCAAAGATCAAAGGAAAAATGCCACACAGCAGCAGTCAAAGGATGTCCAGTGGTATGCCAGATAGCTCGGCTTGACATGCAAAATCATATTCAAACTTCTAAGAATATTAGCATTAATGAAGCAGGCAAGACACCCTTTGATAATTGCTGGCAATCTGAAAACTTTGCTCTGAGGATATTTAAAAGTAAACTGTTATCGTCCGATTGCCAGTTTTAATCCCACTGATATAAACTGCCACAACCTGTCAGCATTAAATATATAACAAGGGGGTATGAATATAAACTTCTGCTGGGGAGCGTAGGTAGATGTCCACCTTTGCAAAGCGTGTTACATGTACTCAGACTTCAGAAGTGATACTAATATCACAGACTCCTACTAAGTTACTAGTTTTACTGTTAACTCCACTACTCACTTTCTAAATTTGTCCCTCTTTCCTACACTTCTCTTGCAGTCTTCCTTCAACACAGATGAGCTAATCAGTTGCTTAGACACCCGTCCTCAGAAAGTTGTTCACATCTCTCTATGCTTCACCTGCAAAAGTCACAACAGCGATTCTGTGATACATGAAAAAGTATCTTCCCTCATTGTACTTATTACTTTAAAATGGTCATTGATTTACTCTGCAAGTGAGGAAACAAAGGAAATTTAAACTTTAATGGATATTAAATTATTTGCAAATGAATCGTTCGCTCTTCTCAAAAGGGACAAATGTATTTTGTTCACGTAAAACCTACTTAGAAAGGCTGCACGGGAATAATAACACTCAAAGCTCAGGATCATCTACAACCAGCTTAAAACTTTCAAACCTGGTGATTTCATTAAGGCTCTGTACAAAAACACACAGCGTGGTTCTCCAAGGACAGAACACCATCTAACTTAATCTCCATAACTTGTAGGCACTGAATCTTCACCTTCCAGTGTCTTTGCCACACCAGGAGATGCTGATGTAGGCACCTGTCTGGGGATCCAGGTTGGAAAATACTGGCCCTTAGTGGGTCCATAGCCTACACAGACTGCGGTCACTGGGAAAACTCACAGCAGAAGGCAAATCAGAGCCAAACCGCTCCTTAAAAGAGGGCCGAGTCTCATCGGTTTTACTCATGTGAGCAGTTGCAGTGATTTCATTGAGGAAGAAATGGCCCTGTTTACATGAAAATGCTTTGAGGGGAAATATTTTAGGTTTTGATCAAAACCTCATTTACATTCTTACAAAGAAACTGCAAAGAGTTATAAATGAGCTGTAGAGTATATTATAAAACACGTTTTAAAAGTAACACATGCTCAGAGATGGATAACATTAAAATAAAAAGTGGGTGTAATATCCAAGATGAACATTTCTGTTGAGCAGAGATCACGCGAGAAAGCATTCCACAGGCATAACTTTGCAGATAATCAAAGCCAGTATTAATACATTTTTATCAGTCCACCTTCTAAACAATATTTCAGTAGATTTCCTTTCACACAGTGATATTTGTAATAAATGTTCTGCCTTTGTTTTAAAGTCAGTCCGTAGAAAGATGACATCAGCTTAGCAAACAATAAAGTGCCTGTAATATTGTCTCCAGAGGGCTGTTACATTTACTTTGTAGCAGTAAAATTCAATTTTCAAAAAACACTACATGAATGATGTTAGGTTATTAACCCTATCACCACCGTAAAACATCATCATTGTGTGCAGAATGTAGGTCACTATCTAGGAGCTATAAGTTGCTTTTTGTTAAATAATCCATTTAAGCTGCTTTTCTTCTAGCCTGGGTTGTGTCCCTTCCCTTAGAAAAAAACAAACACCACCAAAAACCAAGTCCCATTTTTAAACCCAAGGCTCTGAGCGAGCATCCTTATTACATATCTCATTTTAAGGTGTTCTTCCTTTGTTACTTTCAGATTTGGCCGCACACTTTTGAAGAGCGACTCTCTGTGAATTCTTGTTATTCAGAGCTGCTCTCAAAGAGGGAAAAAAAAGTGTATCATATCAGCCTACGCCTGTGGTGACTCTCACAAGTTTCAGTTCAAGGAAAGAGAAGAAAAATCAGCATCTACAAACTCTGACTCATTTTGAAATTTCAGCACACTTGAAGAGCGACCGTTCTGATATGGGGAGCGACTCCTCAGCCCCCGCTCACGCTCAGAGCTCCCGGCTGAACCTGGTTTCCCTAAGCAGGCTCCGCCGAGCCAGAGGAAAGAAAGATTGGCGAGCAAACTGTCCGCAAGCCAACCCGTCACATGGCTCCCTATAAAAGGGGATTTGCATACCTGACGCAGCTATGGAAATATTCCCTGCCCGGGAAGGAGCGGAAAAGAAGTACTAGCGGGTTGCCATTATCAGGATGCAAAGGGTTAACTAGTTAAACTTCTACAACCCCCCACAGTAACTTTCCAAAAGCTGACAATAAGTAAAAGAAGTGCTGGTTATCCATTTTTTAAAGGGATGGGATTGGTTTTAGAAGAAAGGGAAAGGGGATCAAACACCTCAGAGCAACAAAAGGTTGTGTCAGAGGGCCCTCAATCACAAACCTCCTTCAACAACAGATATTCCAACCTTCCAGAGCAGTTACCCGGGCAGCACGGCTAAAAAGTTCCCTGACATGAAAAGAACAAAAACAGAAGGGACAGAGGTAGTTATTGTTATGCACACTCCTCTTTTTTTTTTTTTTTTCTGCTGGGGCTTTTTTTTCTCCCCCACAAAACTTTTTGCATAAGCTGTTAGGGGGAAAAGTAATAGCGCTGCTTATTGAAAAGAAATCCCCTCTTTTAGCATCTCCTACCTCCTAGGTTGCGAGGTATGGCCCAGCAGATTCTCAGCCAGGAACACCTGATGAATGGGAAGGTCAGCTCCATGAATGCTTCGAAAGAGGCATCCCAAATTAATAAACGTAATTATAAGAGTGTAAATGTAACCTGGTTTTCATCGCCCCTGAACACATATTTGAATTTTTTTTTTTTTCCCCCCAGACAAGCGAAGTGGAGCGCGCACAAAGAATGTAAATTATTTGCGTTTGCGGTGTCAGGTCTTGGAGGTATCTTAACAGCGTGTAAGAATTTTTCCACTTAAATGTAAATTATTAACAAGTCAGAGTTTTCATTTGTTTTATCTCCTGATGTGCAATCTAAATAAATAAATGGCATATTTTACAGTATTCACCACCCACTTCTCTGTTCTTTCAGAAGCATATTTTATACACGCTACCTCTGCTTAAGTAGGGTGGTGGATCGTTCGCTCTTTCATCATTTATCTTTGTCTCGGTGCTTTGGAAGGGTTGGTGGTGGGTTTGGGTTTGTTGGTTTTTTTTTTTCCTCTTGCTAAAACAAATTTACCTCTAGTACTTCATCAAGTTTTCCTGTGTAATATCGCTAAGTAAACAACACAGTGGTTTATTCATAAAATATTCATATTTCAAAATGTTCCTTCCCAACCACCCCTCCTGGGTTTACCTATGTTTACAAATATGTAAGCCTTGTTAATATGCCTTGTCTGGGGAATGGTGAGTAGTGACCCTCCTTGAGGCAGAGCTCTTGCTGAAGAAGTGTATTATTTCAGCTGGGAGAACAGCAAAGCTCTGGGATGAGACTGATTGATTAAGACCAGATGGATGGCCACACATAGGTGTGACAAAAATAGAAACACATTGCAAACATTCCTGGCATTGTCCTCCTGTGGTCCGGGAGGTGGATGGACCCGGTGGTACCTTATCTACCTCCTGATGGGCTCCAGAATTGAAGAATGTTAATGAAAGCTAACTCTCCTTCGCCTGCCTTACAGTGACACTTATTACAATGAATCAAGCTTAAAATTGCAGCTCGAAAATAAACTCGGGGCTCCCCCCCGATCGAAAAATGACAGCTGGCATGCCACTGGAAAGCATTCGCACGCATTTCTATGAAATTAATTCGAAGTAAAAAGCTCAGAAAGAAAGAAAGAAAAGGAAAGGAAAGGGAAAGAAAACAAACAGAGCGTACCCACATCCTCTCCTTAAAATTAAACTTTCAAAAACCACATAAAGGAGTAAGTGCAAAATGAATGACCTCTGGTTTGGAGAAGAATGTTTCATTGAAACCCTCTCAGCTTTTATGTTTATTGGCCATAAACTGACCAACCCTCTCCGTAATGCTGTGGTTGTTCTTCGCACAGAAGCCAAGCCAATGGCATGGATCCTGCTCACCTTACCGAAGCGAGTGATCCCGAGAAAAAAGGAGCATGAGCACAATTTGGCCTGCTGCGGCCTTGTGTTCCTTCCCACAAAGGCTGTCCCTTCCTGGCCATACCCATGCTGCTTCAACGCTCCCTCCCTTTACCTTCCGACGTGGCACGACACATTTCTCACGGTGAGAAAAACGCCATTGACTGAACCTTTCCGCTCGCGCTGAGCGAGCCAGGAGGAATCCCAGCTGGGTAAAGGAGGTGGGAAGGAGCACAAGGCCAGGCCCCTGAGGCCACCTCATTTCTGCCCCTCTACCTATCACACACCACAGAAGGGTTGCGTGGCAAGCTTCAGAGGCCAACCCCGACCCCAAAACACACTTCAAAGCCACAGGAGGATTCCAAGCCTACTCCTCACATGACCCTTTTCCCATCGCACAGCATGGCGCCTCATGACAGCCGTAGAAGACGACAGAGGAAACCAGACCCCCAGGTTTTCTCTCTCTCTCCCTAAAGCTCCTGTTCAGCCCCAGCGTGAGCTTTCAGTTCCCGTTCCCCTCACGTAGGCCTGAAACGATTACCTACTTGTTATAAATCTCCTCAGGTTTCACAGGCACACATTCGCCAGTAGGTTCCCGATCCGCATTTCTGGACGTTGGGCTCACGGAGACACATTCCCACACATGCAAAAGCCCTATGATGGATCAGGGGCTCCTCCATTCACCCCTCCACTTTAAGCAAAACCATTCCTAATATACCTTTTCATACGTGAAGCATAATGAATGTACCTTTTCTTATGCATGTACAATACTGTACTTTCACCCACTGGCAAAGAAGTTCGCTAAAT
>NW_010248074.1:60151-83494 GCF_000690775.1 Eurypyga helias
GGTGGCATTCATTGTAATATACAAAGGAATTTAAAGCACATTTACAAATGAATCGGCAGGCATGCCAACAGGAAAAACAGTTTAAATGTAAAATTTAAAAAAAAAAAAAATTGAGGATTGCTTGAAATTATTATTATGATATGAAAATGTTTGTCCATTTTACGGGCTGAAAACTACTTAATTTCTCTTCATCTACAATTCAGGTGACCGTGGTTTTAAAGAAATATTCTTTTCCTTGGTTTCCTTTTCCCCTCCCCAACTGAGTAATAAAACATAGACTAATTTAAATAAGAATCATTATGCTCAGAAGGCCTCCTCTGGCTGGAAGACTTTTGTTCCACATGTCCCATAATCTCACTCCCACATGGCTGCCATAAGGTTGACTCTGAAATCAAACTCTACTATAGAATTTTCTTTCAGACACAGTAAAAATATGTATATCAGTTTGGGAAAAGAAGTCCTCTAATTTAAGTAATGGGAGAAATATACTCATGATAGAAACCTCTTGACTTTGCTGCTCCGTTCCCTGTATTTTTTCCTCATCCAGGTTGCTATTAGCATATGAAAAATGCTTTTAATTTTATCCATTTCTGGACATATCTGTCACACACACAAGCAAGATAACAGCTAGGTTTCAACTTATCTCTTCTTTACCACCTCAGCAGAAGGTTTAAAATAGATCACGCTCTTTTAGTTATTTGCAGCCAAGGTGTGTGTAACCGCCTTCCTGAACAAAACCTGATAAAGAAGGCGCAAGCCAAGCCATCGGAGGCGGTTTGCTCCCATCTCAAACACGAATGTTTCTATCGCAGCTTCTCACAACATTACTTCCACTTGAAAAGTAAGCGTCGGAGCAGCTCTCACTCGTAACTACACGCACTGGTCGCAATACAGCAAGGCTGGAAGTTATGGCCCTATTTTAAAGCACTTTTTGTTGTTTATCTGTTTCCTTAAAACTCCCACTCCCACCCCTGCCCTACGGACGGACGGCGCGCACGCGGCACGGCAGCTCCCACGCACCCTTTGCCAACACAAGGCGACTTTGTTTTGCGTGCTGCGACGTCTTCCACCAGAACCCCGTCCCCAAATTCTTCACAGGCGCACGTGATGGAAGGCAATCTATGGCAGAGCCTGGAGAAAGCTCTCAGCAACATGCAATCTATTTTCACACATGCTATGGATCTTATGGCGTCAGTCACACGGTCATTGCACACACAAAATCTTTAAAGCCCGGTTCTGCTACTTTTTAAGTAAATTAAAAAAAACCATTGCCTCCCAGGCAATTATGCTGAGGCCCTAGGACTAGCTTAAAGCAGTGAGACACTGAGCATTTTCATTTAGTGGTATTTGGCATGAAAATATTTGTGGCTTGGTGAAGCTTTGCACACACACTCTCTGACTTTGCTTTCTGGGACATGTTGGGGAAATGGCTATTTTTGCATGAACATAGAAAAACCCCATGAAATTATGCTCCGTTTTAATGAAAGGGCGGTTTTGCTTGACAAAACATATGCCTTTTATTAACAGGATTAATAGAAATGGGCCTGCTTTCAAACTTGCAATGAAACGTGACAAAACCCATGGCCAGATTCTCAGCTGAGCTTCAGGCACCTTTGCAACCCACTGCAGCCCCACCTAATGCTGTGCCCTCCAAAACCCATCTCCTGGAAAAAAAAGAATACCCCCCCCAGGCACACCACTAAAATACCTCCAAGACGAGGAACTACGTAAGGAGCTCACTTTGCAGGGTCCTTTCTCCAGCTGGGAAATTCAGAAGGTCCTCTTTGCATCATGCAGAAGACAAAATGAGCTTGTAAGACATGCCTGTATATTACTTTGGGGTTTTTTTTTCCTCCTTGGATCAGCCCAAAGGAGCCACAGAGATGGTTTTTGCCAATGGTGCCCACACATCCATGGTGGTTAACAATAGCCACGCAAGCACCAGCCCGCTGGCTGGCATCAGGAGGACCCATGCACGTGAAGGGCTGCAGGAAGAGACCCCGAATCTAGTGGAGAGAAGACCAGCTTGCCTCACTAGTGGTCATAAGGCAGGGAATAAGGGCACCTTGCACTAATCAGGGGGATTAAGCTGATGAGCAAAGCACCTGAAACAACTTTTCCTTCCCACCTCGACCAGAAGAGGAAGAGGGCTCTCCTAAGTAAATAAACCAGCACAGTCCTATTCAATTTTGATGATTTCTTGCCATTTTACTAAATTGCCAGGCAGACAGAAGCCTTAACCCTGAAAAAAACTCATGTGAAAAGTCCCTGTTTGATTTTATTTTTTTTAACTTGCCTACTGACTTCTTTATTAAATGTTCTCTGGCTCTAAATGAGTGGGTGTCAGAGGTGCAGGATTTCACAGATCTGTGGGTCCCTGCCCTATTTTTGCACTGCATCTAGATATTAAAAATTCCTCTTATTATAGATAGCGTGAAGAAAAGTGAACAACTCAAGACAATTTTCTAAACCGATAATCTCCAAGTATATTTGTTTTATGATGATGGCAGTGAAGTAGCCCCTGATGTTTTCTATTGTCTTCAGTAAAGACATACTTTAATCATAAACTGACGCATGAAACCTGCCGATTGGCCTATTGATATTTCTCTTGCAACGAGCGAAAAGCCAATATCCTATTTTAAATATAACTTTAAAAAATGACATTACGTAAGAAAATGCTAGCAGTATTCCCCATAAAATATACTGTGGTGGGGCTGAAAAGTGCATGCAAAGCAAGCTGCATTATTAGAATGTTTAAATATTAATTATACCGCTGTGTAGTAAAGATGATCAACTGTGAGTGTCAACTAATTTTCTAAAAGCTGCAATGTTAGATTTCGTCTAAACTTCTATTGTTAAGCACAGCAAGTTTAGTCTACTGGAGTGTGTTTATTTTTATTGGTTTCTGCATAATTTTTTTAACATAAACCAACTTTAACCCCTTTACTGTAATCTCTGCCAGTGGAACTCCAATAGCACATCATAAAATTCCTATAATTCTTCAAAGCAATCTAGCTGGAAAAGAAAAAAAAACCATGGGCACTTTGCAACAAACGCCAACTACAAGATTCAGCCAATTAAATTTAACTCTTGCGAGCTCATTTTGCTGACAGTATGTGTGTAGATAGATATTTAGCTTGTCCCCTGATAGCCACTTCTGTCCAGAGCAGCTCTCAGCCACGAGGCTCGGAGCTGGGCTGGCTCTATTGTGTGAAAAATCCTGCTCAGGTGGTACCTAGCGCTGGTACGTGAGGGAGGCTGAGCAGACAGATGGGGAGGCAGATGTACAATGCTACATAAAAGGAGAAAGACTTATATTATCTTATGCGAATGCCTTAAGTGACTGAGCGCAGGCAGCAGGCAAGGGGGGGCCGGGATGGGAAACGAAGGGTTAAGTGAAAAATGACTGTCATTTCTTTCCCCGCTAGCAGCTATTGCTTCCTCAGACTTTTAAGAGGAGCCACAAGACTCGAGCGAGAGAATTACTTTGAGATTCTTCTGCGAAGACAAAGAAATAATGTGCGCCGGGGCTGGTAGGCTTCCTTCCGTCACTCATGGATGCTCTGCCAGGATTTCCCACCTGAGACAGATTGCGACGCATGTTCGAATCACTCATGCACGAGAAGCAATACACAAGTTCAGTGTAAAGCCACTTTAAAAGCTCATCGGGTGCATACTTTACTTGTACAAAATACCTTATTCATGATGGAGCAGTGAGGGCCTAGGTAATTACTTGAATCAAGGTGGCCTCAGAAGTGTTTAAATCTACAAGGACACTTAGAGCATGAATAATGCAAAATAATTTGCATCTAAATTTTTTAAGTGTTCTTTATTCAAAAACTAAAATGCAGTTCCGATTAAAGTTTGATGAGTGAAAGCTGAGCACTTCATACCCACTGTGAAACGTCTCCTATTTGTGGAAATTATTTCAGACAGTGGTAAAGGGACAAAAGAGATCAAAAAAAAAAAAAGTTGGTGATTAATCTGCATTACTTTTAAGCCATCCTTATTTCATGATGTTTGGTGAGTAGGAAGTTAATTTCCAAACTTGCTGATCTGATACCATCTACATTTCACCCCTTGAAAGCACCACCATCGAAAGCACAGCTCTAATAATTAACCAAACAAAATAACTATTCTTTTGCCTCCGATGATAGCGCAAAGCAGCTTGTGTCTCTGAAATTTGTCCAGTATCTTTTGGTGCAATTAATCTTGCCTCTGTCCCCGACAACCTCTTTGGAAAAGCTTTACGTGCAAAAATACCCTGGCTGCTTCTCACTCTATGTGCTTATAGGGCACAGGCTTACATTTCTTCACTTGGAGCGTGTTGCATCCCTTTCTTTTGAATTTGCCATTGACAGCATGAACTGCCGCGTATATCATCAGTTCAGCACTTTATTATATCGTCTCCATTCCTATTTTAGAACGTGTTGAGCAACCCCCATAAAAATTGTTAAAGAGGAAGGAGTGAACAAGACAAATGTTGTGTAATGTGCTCGCTGAAAATTATGCTTTGCTGTGCCTGGGCTGGAGGCAGAGGAGAAAAAGGGAGAGGGGAAGCATGTCAGAAACAGCCGTTTTTGTGTGCAGACGTCAATGAGCCTGTCGTTAAATGTGCCTAATTCACGATTATGTTTCCAACGCTCAGACCTGCCCGTCTTGCTGGCGGGCACTGCTCGGGAAGGCGTGAGAGAGGAGACGTTCAAAGTTGGAGAGCTTCAGAGATCCCCGGAGATTTCTACGGGAGAAAACTCCATGGATGTGCTCCCTGTTTGCTCCTGCCCTCCCAACCCAATGGCTCGCTGCAGTACAAGAGCCAGACCTTCCAAAAAGCAAGCTCCAGGAGCTGGAGAGAGGTTTTTTTTTCTTTCCAGCTGCTAAAACCTCAGGTCAGGAAATCTGCTGGGAGCCAACAGGTTAGGCAGGCGAAAGCTTCGACAGACAACTGAAGTTTTAAGCGCCGGCTAACTGCGAGCAGCTAAACTTTAAAGGCCCCTTTGCAAAGGAAAATCATTTTCCTGCTGCAGCCCTTATAAAGAATAAAGACTTCCAATTTATTACCGGCTCGAAAGCTGGCTGCCACTTTATTGGACTTTCAGATGAGTGTGCTCGCCACGCTTTCTTAGGGAGAGGATCTGCTACGTTTTTCTTGGATTTGGAACAATGCGAACATTTTTTTAACTCATTGAACAAAGATTTCCCCAGCAACAGACCCCCTGCTCAGCAGGTCACCTATCTTTGCGACAGTTTTTCTTTTCCCACGCTAACCCTAGGGCTCATTTGCATAAGGTCTCTGTTGTGACAATTAGTTTCAGGTGAGCTGATTTCTATGAGGTTTGCCCAAGACGATACACAAGCTCTGGGCCTCCCTGATCCGGGCCCTAATTGCGACTGACTGGCACCAGACACAATCACCCTCTTGATTCAGCAAATTGTCCTGCAAGTAGCTTGTTGTGACCCCGCAATGCACAAATCATATCATGTCAGCCCGGCATAGTAAACAGTGAATAAAGCAAATTCAGGGGAAAAAAAAAAAGGTTTCATAATAGCTCCTCCATCTTCTAGACCCAGTGGACAAGATGAATACAGATTAAAGCTATATCATATCTGCGTGCTGGGGGAAGAGGTAGCACTGCCCTGACTAACAACTTTGGTTTGTTGGAGGAGTATTTTTTAATTTGTATTGAGGAAAAAAATAAAAAATCAGATGTTGCTTCATTCCGTCACCTGGGGAGAAATTCCCCAGGTAGAGGAGCGGGGTCGCTGTAAATATTTCCCAGCTCGTTGTTGTGGAAATAAGCAATATGCTCTTTCATCATCCCAGAAACTACAGGGTACATCAATATACACGTTAGCCGGGCTCCCGGTACTCTCTGCTCGGGTTAAAAAGCCGCAGAGGCCAGGCAGACCCCACCTCTGAGCACAGCAGCAAAAGTCGGGGCAGAACTTTTCCCTCAGTGCCAAGGAGCCCAGGGAGGAGCTGGGGTGCAGAGGGACCTCACCCCAACTCCCTGTGTCCCGACAGCCCTGTATTCCACCGGTGGCACCACTCTGGGCTCGGTCCTGCCTGTTTTAGGCCAGTGATAACCCCGTGGAGGTGAGGCTGGAATTGGATCCGGTATTGACTTGTCGGTGAGGGGAAACACGCAGCCTCTGGGACGGGCAGAGTAAAGAAGCAAGTAGTGAATTCAAGGGGACAAACGCGAAGTTAACGAGGATGGAGGAATACTTTTAACTGCCACACTAATGAGAGCACACGGTAGGGACGAAGAGCTGTCCTTATCTCTGATTAACGCCCTTTTCGTCAGTTTGAGTCACCATTTTCATGCTATTTTTTGGTACAGTACTCGATTCTTTCCTACCAGAGCAGCTCAGGCTGTGACCTCCGCCCCGTGAGCGTGAGTCAGGAGAGAGTCCCTCCCCACCTTATATATTGCTTTCTTGGGTTTTTTCAAACGAGGTCTAATTTGCAAAATATTATTCACCATAGAGACAAAAGCTGCCCCCCTGCTGTAATAGGGATGATAGGAAGGGTAAACTCAAATTCAGATAGGTATATCGAGTCCCTGACTTCAGGGAGACCCCACGAGGGCAGGATTAGGCCCACTGGATATATCACATGATGATCATTATGTGAATTAGATTAGGCTATTAGTTTTGGACTATTTTTAATGTCCTGGGGAAATCTGTATGTACATTTGGGGTTGTTGGGTTTGGTTTTTTTTTTTTTCCCCGATGAAGATTGCTTCCCCAAATAAACAGTTATGTTAAAAATCCTAGTAAAAAAATGTGTTTCAAAATTATTCACTGCACATGGCCAGTAGCCAGTGTGAAAGGTCGGCCTGCCAGTCCCAACAGTTTGGAACTGCAGTCAAGGTAAATATATATGCCAAAGAACATCTGACACAGTGCATTTCTGTTAACCTTGCAGTCTTATAAACTGATTATAGGCAAAAAGTATTAATTGTTTGTGTACATATACACATAAAGGTAAGAATGAATTAAAAATAAAACACCTGTCTGCTGAGCACACCAAGTTTTACCCTGGGAAAAAAACTTAGTTTCAGGGTGGGAGACGTAATTCTTCTTCACTGGTACAACTCAATTGTTTTAAAAGTCATTACATCTTCCCCCATAATCTCAGGAATTGGTTACGAGGAGTGTGATCTCAGGAATTGGTTACGATCTGGGTTTGTGCCCCAAGCATGCCCGTGGATGTCCTGAATGAACATGAGCCAACTGGGCAATACCCCACACCCGCAGCAGGGCAGGCAGGGTGGTCTCTGGCGCGGTGCCGCACGGGCACAGTCCCATGAAAGTGGGAGCTCCCGGACTCCCCCAGCCTCATCTTTGCAGGGCGATAAGATAGCATTTTGATGCAGAAACACGAAAGGCGGCACTCCCAGAGTAGGACACAACTAGGTCAGCCTTGAGCTGCTTCTTCCAATGATGTGTGCTGTACTGAGTGCAGTAGTGGGAAGCCCCCCGCATCCCTTTTGAGCCCTCCAGGCCAGCACGGTGCACTGGCGGAAGGACACTCAAAGCCCTGCCTGCCATCAGCATCTCCATGGGCAGTAGCAAGGGTCCCAACACCACTGCCACCATCAAAACCTAGCAGTCATTGGCTAAACTCATCATTTCCAGCCTGAACCACTGCTACAGCATTCAACAGTGACGGTGGCAGGACCAAGGTTGTTGCCCACCACTCGCGAGCAGGCCAGGGCACGGCTGCAGATGCGTAGCGAGAGACCTGACGAAGCTCACCTGCTCTGTTTTTAAAAGGCATGGCATTTGTGTTTTGTCCCATAGCCATGCTAATGCTTTTATCCCTCTCTTGTGACACAAACCATGCTTTTACCGTGAAAGCAATGCAACGAGCTGATGTTGAACTTTAACCTTCAGCAACTCTGAGTCTAATGCAAGGCAAAACTTTTAGATTTTTAAGTAAATAAACAGTTGATTCTGACAAAAAATGACTATTCCCTGAGGGGACATTTTTGTGAAACTGCGCCAGGTACAAAAAAAAATGTATATTTTTTGGCTTGGTCATGAAACTGTCAAAACACAACTCTAACATGTTTTGCTGCATATGTAATTTTTTTCCCACAGCTCATTCCGAGCAATGCTTAATTCTGAATTCTTTCTGCATCCAGCATTTGCAAGGAAATTGATAGATGCACAAGAAATTCAGGCTAAGTTTCTAGGTAAGTGAAATGAATATCCAGGAGAAAGAAAAAGGAGAAAACCAGGACCAAGCCGGAGAAACTTTGTTAAACTTTACAATAAATTATGCTTTTGGGGTAAAACTCACCCTCACAATAGAGCTTTGGTGAGATTTAAGGAGGGAGTAGGCTGGTTGCTGGCCCTTGGTACATGGGCAAAGTTTCACCCTCCGTGCTGAGGTGCCTTAGTTTCATTTTATTTTTAACCGGTCTCTCTCTCTCATATATGTATATGTAAATCTCAGAGTATCTTGATCATAGTTGTGATTACAAACTTCACTTTTACTAAAAACAGCTATGGCACGGATCTTTAATATAATAATATATTTTCCCGAGTGCTTTTGCTGTTTCATTCCAGCAACTGAAACAGAGACAATTCTTTGTATGTTGAAATGTGTAATTATCATGTAGCCAAAAGGGAGGGTGTAATTTTCACATCTGATTACAAGGGAAGAGTGTAAGTGAAGCTGCCTCGGTAAACTTACATTTGTTTACAAACCTTTGATATTAAAAACTCTAAACATGTAAAACGCTGGGAAAAAATAAAAAATGAAGATTGTCACGCACCAAAGCTAAACAACAACAGCAAAAAAATATGAAACCCTAAGCATTTTTTTTGGCATGGCTACAAATGAAAAGTCAGTTCTTCTGAACTTGTGCTGGCCCTCCTCACTTAAGATGTTTGTTAAGAAGACTTACAGACTGTTTTTGCACAGTGTGCTCTACTTGTCGTGTTGAAGGTTAAGAAGTTAAAGCTCCAGCTTTAATTTAAAAAAGGGGAACTTCAGACGTTTCTACTGTTTATAACTCTATTTAGTCAGTTTAAACTAGAGAAATGCTTTTCATATTTGACTTCATCTTCACAGAATTTACTTCTCCTAAATATGACTGCATTCGCTTTTTTTTTTTTAACACATAAACTCCCTCCTGTTTATGTCTCTCCTTTCTTTCTTGCTTTCTTACACACACACTGCTGATTTACCTTCATTGAAACGAGCTTCTGCTTATGTGAAATTATTATTTTTTGGCCACGCAGGAAAAGATGATATCAAGGAAAGGAAGAACTGTTACAGCGAATACCACTTACCAAGGAGATTAAAGATAAGCAGAAAGATCACACCACAGGTAGAGGGGAAAAACTACTGAAAAACCAAGAAAGATATCAGAAACCATTTAAAATTATATGAAAGTATGATTGCTAAGGAGTTACTGTTGTATTTTTAGAAACCATTAAAACTGTGCAAGCATTGGATGTAAAAGTATGATAATCTCATGTTTTTGCTAACCAAGAAAAGGGAAGGGAAAAAGATAGAAAAACAAATTATTTTTAGTATGTGGAAAACACACCTTTTTGTTGGAGTAGGGAAAAAAACCCCATTTATTTAACATGTGCAGCATCTATCAACAAGACTATGATAAGACCCCGTTTTCTAAAGTATGCTTTTTTGCTGCCCTACAATTAAGTTCCTGATGCCATATTCTTATTCAGAACATCATATCCATGGGAAAAAAATACCTACCACAACTACTAAGGCATTTGAAAAATAAAATGTAACCTGGTAATAGCAGTAATTCGAGCTGAAGATGCATGCAGTTACTTTAGAAGTGTTTTTGTCTTGTGCAGAACGACATGAATGCAAGGGCTACCGAAAGCAATTTATTACCAGGTGGGGGTTGACATTAATCTTTTATGACAATAATATTGTGGTGTTACAGGAGGGCAAAAACGAGTATCTTCTTGTACGTATATACACTTCCCTGAGAGTCTGTGCCTGTCTTAAAATACATGTATAGAATTGATGTATAGCCCCAAATACATAATGAATAGGATTATATAAATAGTCTTGACTTGTGCAAATAATCGGTACTGTCCTCCTTCTGCTTCCCTTAGGTATGACCCAGGCTTGCTCTGTGAGCAGTATGGGAACGCTCTTTCTCCTGGAACAGGCCAAGCCTGGACCAGGAGTGCTGCTTTTGAGTCCAGGGTGTGCAGACCTGGTTCTGCACGATACGGAACCAAATCATGTCTCCGGGTGTGCACGATGCCATGAAAGCCAACGGGGTTGTGGAGGGGTAGCTGGGCAGAATACGGTCCATGATACCCAGACCGCGTGGGTGTGCTGGAGGTAGATGCAGCTTCTGAGCAGCACTAGTGTACTTAAAACAACAAATTAATGTCTGTGGAACACTAATCAATGTTCAGTGCACTCCACATTTTTCACTGAGTTGTTAGAGTACATTTGCTTACATTTTGCACTATTTTAATTTAGCCATATTGATCAAACCGAACACTCAATAAGACCCTAGGCACCTTAGCCTTATTAAAATTAGTCAACTTGAAGTAAGTGAGCTGAGGAAGTAATGGAAACTATTCAGAGATTTAAATACAGCGCAGCCTACTTAAATAAATACCTGTTAATGAAATAAATCTGTATATGCACATATTTTCTCAGAAACAAATCATTAAGGGGGCCCTTTAGAAGACTACAACTCAAACATATCCATTAGTTCTAAAGAGAAGCAGTTTTCTGGGCTCGCTGCATACGTTTGTGTTCACTGGGTTAAACTTGGGGAATCCGTGCTGACCTTTTCCATCAAAGCAGTTCTCATTCTTTAGAGTTTTGCAGTGTCAAAACTTATAAAAATGTCCCTAATTAACCTGTAAGTAAACACTACTGAGGTTTTTTTGCAGCTCTCCCATTTGAGTTTATCCTTGTAAAAGTATAAATCAGCTGGGCCATCACCCAGTGCATCAGGCTATCTGCAGAAGAAGGGTAAAAAGCATTTAACTAAGTTGACTGTTCATATGCAATGGAAAAATAAAAAAGCAGTCACACTGCTTAGTCTTTACAAATATGTCCTCAGAAAGTTCTATCTTTTCTTTCAGCAGGGTTGAGAGGCGTAAGTAGAGCATCAACTCCGAGTCTTGACTTGAGGGGTGATTCGCAGTACAGCTCCATTTGGCACATCTCTGGAGCTCAAAATATTGTTTTTGAAAACATTGCTGTTTTTCAACAAAAAATAGGAGATTAGACAACATCTTTAGCTGATTAATCCTCTCTCCTCTCTGAGGGGGTGACCTGTGATAGTGTAATATTTTAGCCAGGGAAAAAAATCGCAGCATGCAGCGAAGTCTTCCTGCAATACCCACAAATGGATAAAGCTAAAAACTAGGTACATGATCTGTGGAGGTTTCCTGGCCTCCCTTCATCAGGGGTTGCCTTTGGAGGGCTTTGTATACTCATTTTTTCCCCTAGTCCAATAAAAGGTATTAGCTCTTTTCCCTAAGCAAAATCCCTCTCATGAATCAGGCCCTACACTTGCAACTAGTGTGATATTGCTGGCCAGGTTTCACCCCAGTAAAATTCTAATCTATACTTTGTCTTTTAGAATTAAGAAGAAAATGCGTATCAGCAGAATCTCCTCTCTACTTTATTTCATTTATAAATTACGAGAATGATGCTATTATATATTATTAATTTCTGCTGTTCTCCAACTCGGCTGCAGCAGTGAGCTGCGGATGTTGGAACGGTGTAATTATGTTCTAGTAGGGCAGCCATCCGTTTCCTTTCAAAAATTTACAGGATTCTTAATCATGCTGCTCATTTGGGTGCGCAGTAGCGAGGATGGCGAAACACAAACAGGGCACGTTCGTTTACACAGGAACACCTGCTTAGCATGATAGCAGATGTCAGTCAGTAAGCAGAACACAAAAGAAAAATATCAACAACAGCAAACTAGAAGCATTTTTAACTCGGTACGGGGATGTCTTGTCTGGAGGAAGCCAAACGAAGGGGATGCGCCTTTGCAGGGCGAAGCGACAATTTGGAAAGTCTCAGATGACGTTCCCCGGGGACCAGGTCAACAAATCCAGACAAACTCCTCGCTGGATGATGGGATGTTTAACAAAGCATTTCTCCTTCGAGAGGGTGGTTTTTGCAAGCATCTTGCGGAGATCATCGTAAATACGTGGTATATTCGATAACTAGCCTTTGAGAGGAGTAAAATACGCAGAACTACTGCTCCGTGAGTAAGGGTTTGCCAGCGTTTGCACTGCAACCACTTACTCTCAAGGCTTTATATTCTACCTCGAAATGTTTCGTCCTGGGCTGCCTCTTGGCTTTCCTTTCTCAAATTGAGGGCGGTTTTGTTTTTTACATATTTTATGAAATAAAATGATGTTAGCGGCAGAGGGAAAGTTCACAGATTTCACTCTCCCAGGCAGTGCTCCGACTCGGGAGCAGCCTCACCTCTCCCATAAAGGTATTGGGAGCGTCGAGCACGAGTCGAGCTCTCACGGGCGGGTATGAACAATCTCCCTCAATGCCATACGCAGTAACCACTCTTCCACAGGACTGTTAGTATTCAGAGCAAGTCAACTTGCGTGGGTCCGTGCATTAAGGGCTCCCTAAGTATGCATTGACTTGATACCCAGTAATGGCTTCTAAGGAGCCGTTATGTAGTACCGTGTCAATGATCCATGCATTGAGGACTCCCTAAGTACGCATTGACACGATAGACCGGAACGGCTCTGAAGAAGCCGTTACGGTCTATCATGCCAATGATCTGCGGATATTGGCAGTGCCTCCTGCACTTCTATAGAGATTGTAAAAGTCTCTGAAGAAGCTGTTATGATCTCAGTGGAAGAACCATCAATCAGGTCCATGACAGGGTTTCGTTTTGCCATTTTTTCACCTTATCATTGGGAAGCTTTGTTTAACTTCTGGAATTAGATTCAAAGAACAGACAAAATATGAAGGCTGCCCACAGAGTGGCTCTGGGACTGCGCAGAGGTAACCAGGATCAGAATACGAACTCTGGTTTTATTAGTTCTAGGTTTTTAGTTCCGGCTGACTTGCTGGGAGGCCTCAGCCAGGTCACTTCAACTCTTTTTACCTCCGTTTGCTCACGTTCATATAGTGCTCCTCTAGCAAGCACAGAAAAGGAGGACATCTTTTGAGTGGAGATTGTTGTGGAGCTTGGAAAACGTTAATTTAGGCTAGTTAGAACTGAGGTTTGTCTTAGCATCTCATCACTGGTGGAGGATGCTGAGACAAACACGGTGTATCCATCATACCTTTCACACCTAAACATGCAGGCTTAGGCAGTCTTACCTCCGAAGCTTTGTAAGCTTTAATCTATTGAGTTTACATCATTCCTCTCAACTCCATTTATGTGTATTTGCATCAGTTCTGAGCTTCAGTGCTTGGCAGAAGGTCATCTTTATTTCTTACAATGCCACAAATTTCTTTGAAAAAACCCTGAACCTCTTTTTCCAAGTCTTCCTTAGCACATGAATGTTTTTTAAAATGCTTAGAAAAGTACGTAACTGCAGAATACAGTTTTAATTCATGTTAAGTCTATGACCACAAAACACTACTCAACTAACTTGTATTGTTTATATCTACACTTCCATGCTCTTTCAGGGAAGACTGGACTTTCTGATCTTTCATATTCAGTTCATATTCCTGTTTAGAGGAGAGAGAGCTACGGTAGAATATACACCCAGAGAGAGTCAGCACTCTACCTATTTTATACCCTACTCAGTAATATGACAAGCCTATTGATGGTGTGATCCCGCATCATCCAAAGTATATTTTCATGGTTAAATGTTAGCAGACCACTGGAGAAACACTGTAATCATACCTTATGGAAAGTAGAGATCCTCAGGCAAGAAAAAATAGAATTACTGGGCAGGTTGGGGTACCGTACAGAGACCTTGTTTGTAGCCAGGCTGGCCTGAAAAGTATGAGCTCAAAGAAAAAGAAATTATGCAAAAGGAGACAGAGGAATATCATAGAAGGTCAGAGAGGATCATGATAAAGCTAGGAATGATGAGAAAGGAGAAGTCTCAGGGAGCAGTGGCCATTGATTCTGCTTTCTTGGGACTCAAAAACTTGAATATTTCAAGTGTGTTTTCAGATGTGTTGAACGTGTAGAATTGACCATAGGTACCCCAAATCAGTGATTGTTTTGGCAATGTGAATTTTGAAGTTGGATTTGCATAGTAGGATGTAACCATCAGGTCCACAGCAACATGGCCAGTGAGCAGAGGAGGGAGGACAACAGGATATCTGAAGGCTGGAGACATACTCGGCTTTTACTATCACAGTCTCTCAACCAAATGCCTTCCAGGTACAGGAGTATGCAGCATATTCTGGAAAGCCACAATTGCCCCTTCACTAACCTTCTCTCCAATGGAAAAACCTCAGTGGCAATTATTAATTCCTTGAGAATGCATCTTTGGGACTTAGAACCTGTTTGGGGTGGCTTTGAGACTCTATGGACAGCGACCACCACTGCAACCCCAATTCCATTCTCCATCTCCCTCCATGCTGCACGTTGCACATTTGTATGAAAAGTTGCATTTCAAAATCCGGACAGCTAAGACTTCTGTCCCTTGGTATAAAACCAAAGCTTTGCACTAAATTTAATCATCTGGGGGTTTAAACTTCAGTGAGGAGGAAAGAGAAGATATAGTTTTACAATCATTCAGACTACGTTTCACATAAGGTCTTTAATGCACCCTTCAGGTATCTCACGATATGATGCTGCCTCTGCAACATGTGCTGAGTCCTCGCTTCAAAATATCAAATATTTTTTTCAACATTTGGGATAGAAACAGGCATTAGTCTCCTTCCATGTGTATATTTATTAGTAAGATTTTTTGCACGGTATAATTGAAGCCCGGCAGTTTTTACCAACCGGGGCTTAAGAGGAAAACTGACACAATGTAATGTTTTGTGTCTTTTTTTTTTTTTTTTGTCTCTGCAAACTGGTCACTGAAAAGGTGCAAAGCGCTGCTAAAAGTACATTTTCTAAAATTGAAAGCCCTTTAAGAAAGGTACACAATGCAAGAATACGCAGCTGCAATTTTAAAAAGGCTACTGTTCCTTTAATGCCCAGCTGGTCCTGAGATGTAATAAAATTGACATATTGATTCCTTTGAATTTACAAATGCCTGTTTCATAAACTCCATCTCCAAAGCCTAGGCATCTTTAGAGCACTGTCATTTTTTTCTCCAAATGGATCAATTATGTGCCCACGTAATCCTGTTACCTGTGAAATCCATGCATACTTCTCCCATTTGCTGCAGTTCCCAGGCGGACAAACTTGCATTATGTACGCATAAACAAACAGAGCATTTTCCTGATATTAGGGATTGTTTTCAAAGTGAAAGGCAATCTCCTGGGTCCTTTACTCAAAAACACATACATAGTGTGGTGTTCCTCCAAGTAACCTCACTGCACTATATGTATAATTATTACACAGCACAGCAAATCATTAAAAAAACATTGAGTCCCGCTATCTCAAATGCTTCAACTGCAAAAAGAGACCAAGATTTTGCAGCCAGCCCTCATTTTTCTCTTGAATCAGACTTTCCCATTTCTTTACCAGCTTCTTCATTTGGTAATTATCTCTGTATCTGTAAGGAGATAATTTTCATCAGAAATGTCTCTGCCTGACTTAAATATCGGAAAAGCACCCAAAGCTGCAAACTTTGCTGTGGAAGTTTGGGGCTTTTTAATGTTATTCCTAGGATAATTCATCTTTTCATCGTGCTGAGCACCTTTCCATCATTTACACACACACACGGAGTCAAGCAGGCATTAACCTGCAAACCTACCACTCATGCATATAAATGCATCACACATACAACTATTCCCATATCCCGTGGCATATTATTTGTATGAATTTAAACCATGCACATAAACGCATTTATACACACACACGCACCATGCACAATCCTCAAATATCAGCAGAGAAAAAGAGAATAAATGTGGTTTTCTCTGTATATGAATTCTTTATAAAGTACCATGTATATACATAGATATGAATTCCCGTTTCATTCTTGCAGGCTGTGCTGTATCTGATTTTCTACACTTCACTGGGCAACCAGCAGTTCAGTTACACTACACTTGCACTGTACAATTTGTCTCTAAAAGGTTCCCAAAATTATGAAACATCTTGACTGCTGCATGACCTGTTCACCGCAGTGCCTCAGCCCGAAGGTGCATCCACACATACAGAGAGGATGGCACTGGAAAAAATATGTGTATGTGTGATGCTTGGAGCCCATACAAGTGGCCCAATACACCCCTGCCATTGTGCAGGAGTGGGTTTTAAAGATAAATGGCTGCATGTTAACCAGATTTGACATGCTGCACAAAAGCAGCCACCTTTGGTCCCATGACACAGCCAAACAGAAAAAACAACAAGCAATCCTGGCAAAAGATGTCCGACGCGAATAAAAGCCCAACAATTTGTCACATAGTCGTTACAAAATGTTCCGGGCTTTGAGGCTTGCCATGGGACACAAGTGATAAGAAGAGCATAAGAAAAAGAAGGCTGAGTTGCTGCGGTGGTAGAAGAGTTAAAACTCAAGGAAAGCTCCGGTAGTTACAAAGGCGAAACAAAGAGGATATTTTCATTTGGCTCTTTCCGAAGACATACACACACAAAAAAAAAAAAAAAAAAGACATAATTAATTAAATCAAGAAGCTCAGTTGTTTTGAGAGGTGATTGAAATCTGACATGCAAGTAGAAATATTTATGTTGACTTTCTATTTTAGGAATCCCCAAAGCTACTTTTCCTTCACTGCACTTCCCCACCACTACAATGGCCATGGCTCAGTGTATCAAGTAGTAAGCACTCCCTGTTCGGGGCCAAATCCTGCTCACGTTTCTCATGGCACTTGGCCTTTCCGCATGGGAACGGGCCCAGAAAGCTCCAAGATGTAACTGGGGCTGAGCAATAATGTGTGGCGGCAGAGCAGTACCTGATCTCCTGCTTTCCTTTGAGTTCACGTGAGACAGAAAAGAAAAAGCCCAAACTTAGGCTTGGATTGATGAGGTTGAATTTCCAAACGAGCTTGATCCTACAGCTTTCCACTAAAAACAGCCAAAGGCATCAAACCCAACTTTTCTGACCCACATCCCACTGAAGTCACCTGTGCACCCCCCTCGATCGCAGTCGGGTTAGGATTTGCACCTATGCCGGTTCGCTAATATTTCGGTATATTTTTACAGCCCCTACACCAAAATAAGGAGTTCAAATGCATCGGTGCGGCTGCTTGCTGAGCTCCATATAACGGAGCTCACATTTTAAAATACCTTTCAGTCAATAATCATCATTGCTTCAGTGATTACCGTTAGCTTCTTTATATTCAGTGGCAGAAAACTGGAGGGGGGGGGGGGGGGGGGGGGGGGGGGGGGGGGGGGGGAGGGGGCGGGCAGTTAAAAGCAATATTGTCTTCTAAATTAGAATAATCAGTCGTATAATAAACTCTGAGAATTTGATTATTAGAAACATACATCCATCACTTTCCCAGCCAAATTCCTTGGCACCTGCTTGCCCTCTGACGGAACGAGTGATACTTGCTCTTCCTCAGTCCCCGAGAATGGCAGAGTGCTTCACAGATACTAAGCTCCGCAAAAACCCTGTGAATGAGTTCGGCAGTATTTCCCTGTCTCATAGACAGAGAAAATGAGCACAGCGAGGTTAATTGACTTGCTGGAGAGCACACATGGCACTTGATGCTGCACTCACCTTCCGCAGCTCTGCCCACACAGAGCTGGGACGGGGATAGCATCCTGCCCTGGTCCCAACCCGCATCCTCTGCCCAGCCCTGGATGCAGCCCCCTGGCAGCATCACAGCGGTCCAGCACAGACCGGCATGGCATGGCCTTACCCTTGGCCCTTCCTGGGCCTTAATCCCTTTGCGGGGGTTTTTGGATGAGTGAATTAAATAGCATCGAAATCGCCTCTGAAGTGCACAGGGTTTATCAAAAGAAAAAAAAAAAACCAGCAAGTGTCAGCCGGAAGAAAAGTTCATTATTATATGTCAAGGAAAAATTAATAGAAAGGGCTTCAATAGTTAAATTACATGGCTAAATCAGCCTTTCCGCAGGAAGACCAGCTTTCTTTAATTAAAGCATGTTGCGTTCAAAAGCCACCGTGCGCGTGTTTTACAGCAACCTGATACCAACACCTGTACCTCCCTGTTCAAACATCCAAACCACTTTCACGTATTCCAGCCCAGCCATCGACGTTACCCAAAGCCCGAGTTATTTTTAAATCTACACGGGGATAACTAAGCCAGGGCTCTCCGTGGAGTCGAACAGGAGGGCGAGGACTGTTCAAATCATGGAAATGTCAGCTCCAGCAATGTGTGCCTTGGATTATTTCTTTTTGACTGTCAAGAAGATTCTAAATCTCTAATATCTGTTTGTTGTCAGGTTTGCCTCTAGCTTTTTGTATCTGCAGGTCGTTTTTTGGGTTTTTTTTTTTTTGGTGAAGAATTAGCATTTCTCATTTGCTAGCTGAAAGTTTAGAGAAAGCACCAAAATACCAATAAACAAAGTTCATCTAAGGGAAAATCTCTGTATGCATAACCTAGTTAACAATTCTTTTATGGTTGCGGGATAAAATTTGAAATGCATGTTTAAAAAGAGCGATTTTACAGAAAGCATCGGTACTACCGAGGCTTTTCTAGTGCGCTGCGCTAATTTTAAACAAGAAATCATTATGATTTCCATACCATATTAGCATCTCTTATTTCACGGTATCTGCTGCACTATTTCAACTCACTGCAGGTTGCTGTTACTTTTTTTTTTTTTTTTGATAGCACTTGGTTTAAATATGTACCGTAGCTGAAGACATTCGGGATTATGGGGACTTCAATCGACATTTTTGGCCTTTGTAAAGGATCT
Organism: Eurypyga helias; assembly: GCF_000690775.1. Lineage (NCBI taxonomy): Eukaryota > Metazoa > Chordata > Aves > Eurypygiformes > Eurypygidae > Eurypyga > Eurypyga helias. Next base: position 79,087 of record NW_010248074.1, read on the forward strand.
CAGCCAAACACTGTGTTTCGTTAAACTCTAGCTGATGCCACGACACGCGGAATACAGCTCCCCAAAAAAGTGCAGAACGGGTGCATTCTGCCATCTCTGGCAGCATTTTCTAAGCGTTTGCTGCGAATGGGGAGGGGAAAAAAAGATAGGGAATGCACGGATTGATTTTCAAATTACCTCAATATTTTGAAAACATTTTCACCTGCATGCTGAGAATGCTAAGAATAGGCAGGAAGGCAATTGTGCATTTGCACAGCCTCCACCGCATTCATTTATAAATTACCTCATCACTGACTGAAATTAACACTGATTCTTACAGGCAATTTCTCAATTTCCAATGCTAATTACATTTTTTTTACTTTTAAATTCTGTACCACCTGTTTTGGGCAAGACATCTTAGGCAGCGCGACCGCATTTAATCACAATTTTAATTAACCGCCCTGTAGATGTGAAAAAGAAGCAATTATAATGTAGATGAATGATGATTTTTCTGCATTAAATTGTTTTGTTTCCCTGGTATGTTGATTGTAACACAGTACACAAATACAGTAACTGTACAATTTTTTTCTATTGTAATTTAGTAATTGTTTTTGGAAAACCAGTTTGGGAATGAGTGACTTCATCTGTTTACAAATTGATTGATACTGTTAACTCACTGATTGCTGCAGCATACATTTTGTATTGCACAGCCTAGCATAAAATATAATTAGGCATGCACAGACTTTGCAGCACCATTTTGGAATCTGAAAATCAACTGTAACCGAAGTGTGTTTTCCTTGAGCATCCGAGTATCAGCCGGGGCTGATGATACGATAATCAACAAACAATGGGCTTTTCCCATCCCGCCGCTGGTAGAAACCCTTGGATTTAATCTGATAGTCTCACGGCGTAAGGGCTTGGGGTGGGTTTTTTTTCCGGATTGTGTTTTGCCAGGCCTGGGAGCTGAGGGCTGGCAAGTCTGCAGCTTGCCCAACTCCCTCAGATCGCTATCGGGAAGGAGCAGGCGAGTGATGGAAAGAAACAATGATGGCAAAAAGTGCCGCGGTTCACAAACCGCGGGGATCGTTACTGACACGCGTGTGCCGCGGCACCGGCTATCTCCAGCTACGCGTTACAGGGGGATAAGATCTCGGTCTGACTCATGGCTGGCAGATACAGATCGTCCAAGTTATATATATCCCCGTGGAGATGCGCAGAGACCGTACCCGTCGGAGGCAAAGCCTGCCTGCTTTCCCAGGGAGGGAGGTCGCGCTGGAGCGGGAAGAGAGCAGATGTGTGGTGCCAGCAGCACCTGGGCTTTGGGACATGGTGCCCGGCCAGCGGGACGGTCCTACTGGGGGTCACCCACCAGCTATGAAACCCCAGGTGCAAGTGGCGTGCAGGGACACAGGGAGAAGCGCACCCCCACAGTTAGCTGTGCTGCCCGCAGCACCGGGGCGGAGGGGCGGGAAAAACCCAGAAGAGAGGTGGCAGCTCTCCCTCTCCCCATCCCTTGTGTAATCCATCAGCAAGACTCCACCAACTAGGACTTGCCAAGAGGTGAGGAGCTGCATCAGCCTGTGTGCTACCCCACCAGACCTCCGATGTCACCCACAGCGGGCCAGCGCCGGGACACCGAACTGAAGGGATGAGACAGACCTGGGGATGGCTCCCATGCTGATACCCTTCGGGGGGGCATGGGGGTCACTGTGGTTTGGAGACGACTTGGGGGGTTCCTGGTCTCATCTGCTGGCCTGCTTGCTTTATAAATATTTGTCAAGAGGGAAGGACATAAAGTCTACTGTTCAGTAGGTGATTTTTGTAAGAATCCAGCTATCCATACATAAAAGGGTCTATTATCTTACTGTGGAAGAGATTTACATGCGTAACTCCCATTAACTCTTATGGGACTTAGGCACGTAAATCTCTTGTGCATCTAGAGAAGAATAGACCACATAAGGTCTTGTGATCTATACTGCTAGTAGGTTTAAGCCCCTTTCATTTATAAAGCTATACAAAAATTAACCATTAAAGCTTGTTCTGTGCAAGCTGTCCCCCTACATATATCACCCCGCTCTCTGTTTGAAGTACTTGATGTAAACGCACGCTGCGAAAGGTACGGGAGAAAGCAAGCCCATCCATTTCAGTTAGTAAAGCTGTCATAGTTGAAAGGAAGCAGACTAAGGGCAGGTAGAAAAATTGTACAGGTTTTGCCCAGCAGATTCAATTTCAGATTTAGGCTCTAGACTGCACTGTTTGGAGAAGGAATACTTTCATTTTGCTGAACGCTCCCTCCTCCCCCTCCCTCCCTCTCTCCCATCCCTACTTATAGCCCTCAAGTAAAGCAACGTGCCTTGGACCGAATAACCCTGAGTGGCTGGAGCGATACGATCTTTACACAATCAAACGAAGATGCTGCATCTACTAAGGAAAAATAAATAAATCTTTTCTTTCATAAACTTGTTTAAGCTGAAATGTTCATTGGTAAGCCTGTAAAAGTGGGAACATCTGTGCTCCTGCTGGGATTTGATGTCTCACCACAAACCTTTCCATAAGGACTTCGTCTCTGATAGGAAACAAAGATGAAAATACCTGATCCCCAGCCTCAGCTGGGCAGCTCCTTCTATCTTCACGCCCTGACCTACTGAGCATTCCTCCCAGCAACAAGCTGCTTCCCAGGGCTACCTCCGCCATGGAAGCTGGCTAACTAATCTCTTAGCAAACACTCGCAGCAAACCTGAAGAGAGTTGAAAAAGGCGATGAAGAAGGGGAGAGGAAAAAGGAGAAAACTTTCTGCAGAAAAAGCCTACAGCATCTCTACAAGAAGAGAATCGGGACCTAAATACAGCTCTGCGTGCTCACGTTTTCTCTTGATGAACTGAGATACAAAGTTGTGGCCACCTAATCAACACACACACGTGTGTAGATCTAGATACATATAAATATTCATCCAGTTTCCTGCTTCCTTCCACTAACCTGCTGTAACCCAGCTTGCTTTATTTCTGCCTGCCAGTAGTCCTCCGACTATGCTTACAGGTATTTGCAAAGCGCTGCTTTTATCACAGCAACACTGCTGGGATGATCTGGCACTTGAAAAGTCCGTCCTGCGTGCCCTGCCTGCACACGGGGTAACCTCTCCTTAGGAGCTTATAAGAAAATCCACTGTTGAAATAAATAACAACTCTCAACAAATGATCAAAGAAGAAATAAATCTTTTACCCTTCTAAGACTTTTTAAAAACTGAAATCCCATTTTTTAACTGGATAACAGTTAAGAGGCTACCGGCCACCTATTTTTCTGGGAGCTATGTTTTAAATGTTTGCTGCATGGATATTGGACAGACAAACGGATCTGTCGTTCTCGGGAGCAAAAGCTTTTAAAATAAAGTTTGTGTGCAGTATACGAAAACATATTGTTTGGAATTTAAGTTCTAATATCTAGGAATAAACAGAGCATTAAATCAAGCAAAACTGTGACAAGGCCAATATGCACATGGATGATGCCAGCGAGGCATCTCCAGCCCTTTGTTCACAGCTTAACAAAACTGTGCCGTCACACCACTTTAGCTCAACAGTGCCTGTCGAATGGGCATCAGCAGATCAGCCAATGCCTGTCACACACACAGCTGAAAAACTGTTTGAAAGCAAGGCTTACTTTAGCACAAGTCTGGTAGGAAAAGTGAGAGGGATTTTTAATCATCTGGTAAAGACTACAGACATGTATGTAGGGTAAAATATATATATATTCAGCTCTTTTCCCCGGGAAAGTAACACAGTTTTGCTCTTTTTCACCTCTAAGGGAGGAACGGGTTGGCTGGTGTTGGCTGTGCTGCTCCCCTCCACGCTACACGAGGGTTGGAATTATTTCCAAAGAAGTAAAATTCTGTCGGGCTGGGGAGTGTCACAGGGAACGATCCCGATTTGGCCAATAATCTCCTAAAAATTAATTTTCATATCATTCCACTTGAAGCCCTCCCTCCCCGTCACAGAGGATAAACGAACTAACGTATTCAAGGAAATGTTTGTTTTGGTTCTAATGTAGTTATCTTTCCAGATGAACATCTCTCTGGGATGGTGTGGGGTTGGTTGGGGTTTTTTTTGAGCTGATCAAAATATGTTTTCATTGGTATTAACAACCTTCTCCGTCACCTCTCTCAACACTCGTAGCGCATAAACACGACACCGCTCCGCAAAGAATCGCAGCAAAATAAGCTTGTTAGCAACAGCAACTTCAGCTCAGCGCTTCTTTCTTTTACAACATCTGGTTTTCCCCCTTTTATGGGCTTTTTTTTTTTTAGCTCACCACCATCTCCCCAGCCGGCTTCCTCCGGCTACCGGGCTGGGCTTGGTGAGAGGACACTGTGGGGGACAAGGGGACACTGTGGGGGACCAAGGGAAACTGAGGGGGAGCAGGGGGATACTGAGGGGGG
>NW_010248074.1:83867-84129 GCF_000690775.1 Eurypyga helias
TTGTTCGTAAGTGCAGATGCAACACCTGCCATTATAATAAAAACAGAGGCAGTGCAGGCATTAAATGTAGCAGCCTAATTTGTGAGACTACTGAAAAGGTAGAGTAAATGAATATTTCATTACTTTAATTACCAGGGACTACTCTTTTCTTGCTGTCTTATGATAAGTGTTGCTGTAACTAGCAACAGCAAACATCCACTAAAACATAAAGTGCAATAATAGTACTGCTGTCAGGATCGCTGCTTTAAAATACGAGCGGGGG
>NW_010248075.1:0-15000 GCF_000690775.1 Eurypyga helias
TATATATTTAAAATATTTCATTTATTTATTTATTTTATCACATGATTCTCTGTCAAAATGCCCTTGCAACAAGATGCCTAGGCAAAAATGAAATACATGGGCCCCAGTTCTAACATTGGCACTGGTTTGAACTGTCTCACTGGTTTACAGTGTATCTATATATGTAATGAACCTTTACCCTATGGTAAGAACTATCCAAGGTGCATGTATATCTACTTCTGTTGCAGTGTTTGAATTCTGAATCCAATTGAGACTGACCATCAATGTAAATAAAGAAACAAACAGACCTGTTTGGAATAAGTTTTATCAAATACTCTACAGGTTGTGATAGACTGATTCGGTTTGTATAAAAAAAAATTAGATCCGTCTGCTGTGCCATTAATTAGAGGAAGAAGATCTGGAAATGTGATACAGTTGATTGCTTCCTACTAAATATTCAACTTTTAGAGACTCATTCAATGACCTGGAAGCATTTATATTCTCCCAAATTTGATGTTTCTACTTGGCAGCCATGTTATTTTATTAGCATAGTGTCAGCAGACTGGATGTGTTGCTTTGAATTTCATCCATTATCCACTGTATTTATTATGAGTGCAATATCTCACAGAACCATTTAGAGTACTGACTTGACCTAGTGAGAGAAAAGGAAAGAAATCAAAAAGCAACAAAGCATTAATAAATATCTGCAGCAAGTCTTGGGATGTTGGAAATTGCCCAGTTCACACAGAGTTGATATGAGACACATCACTGGTAGTTACAATGATGCACTTATTTAATATAGTTCACTAGTTTATTTTCTAATTTCTATCAGCAAATACATGATGAGTTTTAGTAGCTTACCACACCCTTTCAAAAATCTACAGAAATTCAAAATTACTACAAAAAAAGAGATGAAAACTTATCAAATGTAAAATTGGATTGAGTCAATCAAAATCTAACTGTGAATTTATAATTTCAATGAATTTCAGTGAATGGTTTAAAATCTGTTTGAAATCTATTTGAAAATGAATATATGTGTGCAATATATACACACATATCTCTTTTTCAAAGCTAGTATTGTCAGATGTATTCTCAGCATTGTAATTCATGAACAGTGTAGATGACTATTTGAGAAGTACTAAAATGAGCTGACTTTTCAATACAAATGTGTTCACAATAAGTTTTTGCTACTCTTGGCAATTCAGAAATGTAGACAGTTGTGCTAGAAAAATAATATGCATTGTAATATTCATTGTACAGTAGTAGTATAGTAAGTGGCAATTCTGGACATTACAAGAGACACAAGGATTATTTTCTGTGATTGCACAGAGAATACTTGGATTTTCTTGTGAAGCTTTTGCATTGGAAATGAGATTCATCAGTCTGAACAGGGCAGGGTTAGAGCCCTTAGCAACATGCTTATTTTGTAGAAGGTCACTCAATAATAACTTCCTCTGCCCTCCAAGCTTATTAAGACTGACTGGCATATATTAATGAAAACACCTGATTCTCCAACCATAAAACCCAGACAAAGACTTTATTTTAATATTAAGAAAGGAACCTTTAATTAGCCGGGTTTCAAAAATGTCAGCTTCTTGTATTAGCTGTTCTGGTCCATCAAAGCTATAATCCCTACTGTCAAATTTCATCACATGATAGACAGTTTGTTGGCTATCTTTTTTTTTTTTTTAAATGGTCATACTGACTGAAGCTTATAGTTTGCCATCACATTTAACAAGTTTGCATGCATTTTGTTGTTACACTGCTGATTTTACACCTTTCAGTCTGCCTGTGTCAGCTAAAGGAAAAAAAAAAAACCCAAAACTGCAGAAACATGAAATATTACATGTTGATAAACACACATATAATTAAAGACTTTTGGGAAGAGTTCTCATTCATAATGTTGATTCTTTTCTAGGGCATGCAAATGTGCTTCTGTGAAAACATGAATAAAAACACAGTTCACAGCTGAATTTCCATTTCAGGCATGTGAAGAGGAAAAAAAGAACAAATGTTTGAAACATTGTGAAGACTTTTGAAGATGTATCTTTAGGATTAACCCACAATACACCTACTGCTTGCACTGCCCTGCAAATAGAGAGATTGTGTCAAATTTTACTGAAATAAGCATATTGGTTTTAAAAGAATTTATATTCTAACTTGACTCAGAATTTTGTTGTTTATTAAGCATTCACACTAATGGAAAACCCAATCTATTTCTTTTGTTTAAAAGACAGCAATAGAAGGTTATTATCCTGTCACAGACTTCTGAACTTTCCCATCTAAAATTCCTCAAACATTGTCTGTGGATTTGATAAAGCTGTATTCTCAAAACCAGCACACAGGTATTTAGCTCACCTATGTAGGTTTTCTGTTCTTTAAAAAGAAAAAAAAAAATTATATAGAATTTATAGGATAACACTGTAGAAAGGTAAAATTCATTTTTTTCATGCCTAGTTTTTCTTTAAATTGTTCCTTTAAAATTTTAGATTTCCTTATTAATAATTTATGTCACACTGCACATGTTATATATGATGTGGTAAAATGAAAGAGTCTTGATGTTGAAGATATAACTCAAGCTAGGTAAGAAAAATGAATTCCCAGTATTCTGAAAAAAGAAAGAAATTTTGGAGTGGAGGAGTGTTGGTAACATTTGTATTTTAACATAGGAGAGAAGCAGTCTGAAAAAAGAAGAGCAAGATATGCTAGAGCTAACAGATGAGACGCATAGCCTTCTGCTAAGAACTGGAGGCAGCATGAGACACACCAGAACCCAAAAGCAGGAAAGGAAATAGGAGCAATCTAAGATATTACTGTGAGAACCTAAAGGAACTGAAGTAGAGTTGTCAGAAAAATAAAAATTTTAAGATCTTAATAGGTTGTTAAGAAAAGAATGTAACAGTCACATTTTGCTCAGACTGAAGAAAAAAGTACGGCTGAGGTTGGATTTGGAGGGGAATATTAAAGCAATGAAGATCATAGATAACCAAATGATTGAGAAATGGATATAGATGAAAGGACATATTTTGGATGGTTTCAGATCTAAAGTGCAATCGGATTTAGGGAGAGCTGACTTGTAGAGCAGGTATTATGGAAGACTTGGGGTTGAAACTACAATAATGAATCTGGATAATGGGATGACAATGAATTTTAAGTTTTAGTAGAGAAAGAAGAATGGGTAAAAATTAATTCATATATGTATTTTTGCAGTATTCAACACTACTGAAGAGCAGACAGGAGGTAGAAGGTTCTGCAGCCTGAGAGATGCATATTGACTGCAAAGAGTCCCCAGTTCTAGGGACAAAGTCATCTTTAGGCCTCAGTGGTATTTTTTGTATCTGAAATTTAAGTGTCTGCATATTACTTCACCTAATACGTGTTAGAAAATAGTAGGCCAGTTCAGTTCTGCTTATACTGAGGTATAGGCAAGAAATGCAGAAGGTGGTCATCGAAATACAACTACAAGAAGGGAAATAGTGAAGCAGGAGGAAAAATCGGTGACTCAAAATTAGAGATGCCTATGGAAATTGTTGGAAGAGGTGAGAGGGAGACAGTGAAAATGGAGTTGAACTTAGAGAAACATCAGAAGAACAGAGGGAAATTAAGAGATAAGAAAGGAGACAGGGGGAGCAATCAGGGATATGACTACTGAGAAACAACTGCAAAGAACAAGGAAGGAAGTAGAGCTTCTAGGGGAGACTGACAAATGTAATGCAGACAATAAATCCAATAAAAGAAGAATAGAAAAAGGTATAGGTTTCCATTAATCGACTTGCTAGCTATACCTTGGCTATGTAACTCAGTTAATATTTAGTGAAAATAAATATCCTCCCTACTTCAGGAAAATAATTCCAGTTCTTCATACTGTGGTATTCTTCCCACTGCTAATAAATGCATAAAACTATATATGCTAATCCAGGATCCTTGTTCTACTTTCTTTCTGGAGGTAAAAAAAGTCAAATCCAATATGATTGCACTCATTTGAACTAATGAAACTTTATAAAGGGTTGTATTTATTTTATCTTCTTAACCTTAATTTGCTGCTTCTGAGTGAATATGTCTATTGCAAGTGACAAGTACGTTTCTTAGCTGAATTTACAGCTAGCCACTCCATCCTTTTTATAGGCTTTAACTGACAGTCAACATTTACTCATATGACTTTTCTCTCATATAATTAATTTAAAAATGAAATTTACTTCTAATCAGAACTATATTGTTCCTTGCCTTTTCAATGGTGCATCTAAGAAGTGGAGTGACTGTGAATGGCAGCAAATAATAAAGTCAATATATGAAGTTCAGTCCTCCTCCACAATCACTTGCAATACCCACTAAGAAGAAACTAGTAGAACACGAATAAAAGAAAGCTATATTACTTTCAGATTCTGAGCAATCTTTATCTTGTGAAATATAGGACAAGTAACCTTAGTTTTGAAAATGAAGTTTGTCCTCTAATTATATCCAACTGAAGTTGTTTTTATGGTTAAAACATCCATGACCCAGTCACTGTCAGGACTCCACTGCAGGGTAATATGCATAAAACATGGTCTCTACCTCAAGCATTTGTAGCAAGTAATCATATATATATTTTAGGCTTTTATCTTTCTCTTATTCATTATGGTTTTTTCGTATTTTTATATACTAAATGGTTCCTTTGTTTTCATTTTTCTTCGTCTCCTCACAGGTAGTGCATTCCAGGGTCTATCTGACACAACAAATCACAGTGAGGTTCTTTTTGTTACTTCTTTGAACAACCCCATTATTCTGCCTGCACACAGGCTTTGTCAGGGTCTAGCATCTATCTTGTATTGCTCCCATTCTAAACATGGGGTGGATTCTGTGGGCATCGTATAGAAATACAAAAGAAAAAGATGGAAAAAACCCATGAACAGGGACTTTTCTGATTGACGGGAATCGGATATTATGTTTATGGCTACGGCTATGATCTGAGAAGGTCCAAGAACTGGTATGCCTTGCTAGACATAACTGTAAAATCATACAACACTCACATAAAAGGGGAAGCCTCAGAATACCTAACATGCTGAAAACCAAGAAATTCACCAACACTTTATGGTTGACCTGGCTGAGAAATATTGTCAGGCCATGATAGCATTTTATGTTCACAAAGAATGAATCATGTTTTATGGAAAAAATAGTATGGATAAACATTTTCTTGCCCGTATACGGTTTCACTTTGATTCCTAGTACCAGACCAGAAACACGGACGTGGTTTAAAATGTCTCAAAAGGGGTCCCAGTAGAATACGGAACTGCTTGTGGAAGGTGGTGAGTGATGGTCTTTGTGTTGCCTCTTCCCCCTACTTGGCTGGTGGTTGGGGTCAACCCAACACGACTGCTGAAAGACATTTTTTCATTTTATTAACAGGCTAGAATTTAGCCAAGTTATTAGGTCAAGGGACTGGAAAACCGGGCTCATAACTTCCTGGATATGAATTGCTGTGTTCACTTGGGACACCTCATATAAATCTACAATGACTCATACACCTTTCATGTTAAGTAGCTATACTACTATTTTTTTACCCCACGTGTGTATTCTGAAGATTAAGTAATAGCAAGAGCATAAGAACATGAGAAATGCTCTACTGAGTCAGACCAGTGGCTCACTTGGCCTGGTGCTAGCTCTCTAGATGTGGCACTAGGAGTTGCTATTATGCAAAGTATGTGAGTGGCCATGTTCAGAGCTGTTTCCCCAATATTCACAGCTCTTGCATTAGGCATGTTACAGAGTACCTCCCTGTCTATTCTTTTTGGCCTTTTTTTGTGTGTCTGTTGTCTATGAACCTGTCTAATCCATTTTTGCACAAGTGCACAGCCATCAATCCTAGAAACATACTTTATCAATTTTTAACTAATCTCCTCATAGATGCAATGATTGCTTCCTAATTCTGGTACTGCAAGATTCTGTGAATAAAAGGCCTGCCTCAAACCACTGGCCTTTTCATTTTGTAAACTTTGAGCATAATGCCCCCCTTAGCCTTCCCCTTTCCAAAAAGTCCCAACCTTTTTCTTGCCTCCTAGTAATGCAGCTTATTGAACCCCTTGATCATTGGAGTCACCCTTCTTGGTACTACAATTCCCAAATACTCCTGCTGGGATGCAGGGAGAACTGCTCATAGTCCTCAAGACATGAGAACACCAAGGTTTTTTAAAATGACAGAAAGATGCCCTCTGTCTAGGCCTCCATATCCTTTCTCGTGATGCACATTTTGGCTGCTTCTGCACACTCAGTTGACAATTTCAGAGAACTATCCATAGTGGCTAGAAGATGTCTTTCCTGAGTTGTAACTACTGCTCTAACTTAACATGTTCTGTGCATAATAATAATACTCTCTGCATGGTCAGTGTCCATAGATCTATTCACACAGCTGTCTCCAATCCAAATGACAGAAACAGGAACAAAATGGCATTACAAATGGTCTCTGACATATTTTGGGTATGACAGTGTCTTAAACCTCAGATATTCTGTAGCCATGCTTTTAATGTCTGTTTGGAAAAAACTATGGTGTTGCCTTACTGCTGGAATCCAGATGCTGTATCACAACTTACTAACAGGGTAACTTGTATGCTTGACTGGCACTTTTTAAGCCTCTATTCAGCATAATGTTAACATTTTATTGTAAGTTGTTCTAAATCATATTGGCTGTATGTTTGTTTTATATCAGATGCAGCCAGAATGTTGTATTTATGGTGTATAATGGTCCCTGGATACTGCAAGGGACAGTGAGGCCTAGTTGAGGAAAAGAAGGGAGAAAGAAGTAAAAGAGTAGAAGGATAACATAAGGATCCAGGAAAATTAATATAACTGAATTTTTCAGTTGTTACAAATGAGGGTGAGAAATTCTGGTTTGCCTTCTTTAGAGCAATATACTTTCGTGGGTTGGAAAGGTCAGTTTTTCAGTGACACGCAAGAAAATTCAAAGCTCGTCAGTTGGAAAATAAGTATTATAATCACTGACTGGAAAGTCTGCCTGCTGGCAAGGTAAGCTATTATTTTTGTATATAGTGTGCACAATTAGTACTGGTGTATTTGGACAAATTTTTGTTGCAAATAAAGCTATGGCCTTTCCTTGCCAAAAAGAGTGTAATATCAAGCCATCACGACTTGCATCTTGGAAAAGTCTAGAAAATGAATATGCCAGAGATAAAAGGAAAAGTGCACTGCTTTAAAGAAAATCATTGAATTAGGGTCAATATGACAGTATGACATTTTGTTCCTTTCATTTTCTATTACTGTAGAAAAGAACTAAAGGACACTAAATGAGATCTTTTGCAGTCCACATATTGCCCATAAACCATATTTTCCTATATGTACAGTCTCCACTCAAAGTGTAATACAATATTTAAATTTGAGACTTTATAGGAGTTCATATGTACAGATTGCATTGACTGTAGCACATGGTATATAACCCAAAATATTAAATACATTGCTAAGGATATATAAATCTTCAATTTCCTTTTTTCAAAGCTGATTTATATTTTTGAATTTCTCTGCAAAATGATCGTCACTAAATTATAAAACTCTCCTGTAAGTATTTTTATACATTTAACTTATAAGAACTCACTTTTCAAAAGAAAGTAGAAACTTGTTGACAGAAACTGTGTAACAGATGTGCAGCCCTACCTACAATTTAACTCTCTTTCCTACACATAAGGCCCTCTTAATGGATGTTTTGGAGTATTTGGAAGCATAGACACACCCATACACAGTCTGCTTTGGAGATGAGATTGTGCGTGAAAGAATCTTTGTCTGCATTGTTATCAATTATATTGCCGTCAGTACTGCAGGCACTTCTGGCAAGGTTCCAAGCTCTGAAGAGGTTGGATTGACTTGCAATACTAGAAATAAGGGTCAAACTGACTCATCTTTGCAGTACTGATGGAAACCCTATATAAGTCACTCAATATATAAATATTTATTTATCTATCAACACTTGGCTAGTCAATAGTATGGTGTGGTCTGCACATATTTCATAAAATAGATGGTTTACATGTTCTGAACTCCAGGCAAAAGCCAGTACTATGTGATGCTTACCATTTAACAGTAATTTTTGACAGGATTTTTTAACTACTGATACGCAATAATTGTCATTTTCCACAAACAAAGGAGACAACTGCTAACTTTAGGGGACTATTCTTACATTCTTATACTCAACTAAACTAAAAATTAAGTTATGAAATGAACTGCACAACAGCTCACCACACTGACATATTATGATCTATCCTAAGTTCAAGAATACTTTGTTAGCATTTTGTTATCTGTGCCAGCTTCATAAAAGTAACCCAGTTTCATTTTTCCTTTGTGTCTGTAATGGTTCACCCATCATTCCAATAAGTGGGCAGCCATTTCATTTCTGCCTGAATAGATAGAGCTGTGAATGAGAATTAGATTTCAATACTTATGGAAAGGAGATTAATTGATTGATTAGATTATTAATTAAAGTTTCCATTAAATTCTCTTTTTAAAAAGCCCAGGATTGTGGATCCCCAGGGTTTTTTCTAACCCTTGAAATCATAAACAAGAGAATGCATAACTAAACACTGTCTCCATCTTGTGAAAAATAATTAAGCCAGTGGATGCATTGCTATGAAGGAAAATACTTTTCCTTTCAAATTTTTTAAAATTTTTATTTTTCTGCAAACCTTAGGAAAGAGATTTTTGTGTTTCCCCCCCACTGCAAATAGACGAACAGCAACCAAAAATACGTACATATATGTATACGTACGTAGCCTGTTTGTGCACATGCATGAATCTCTGTTTGGGGTTTGTATGTAATTAATTTTTAAGGAAAGGAAAAGAAGTGAAAACATGACTTAGGTTGTTTTACATTTGAACTGATGTGGTCTACCTACAACTTCTAGCCACATAATGCTTCAGAGATCTGTGGAAAAATGAAAACAGCAAGTGGCCTTTCAGGTAACCCATAATTAAAAGCAATTTTGAGCTGTCTTTTCAGGGAAGCTACCCAGGGGAAGTATTTGCTACCTGTTTGACCTTCACAATTGTGAATCCTTGGCAGTGTCAGCGACCCTCTGAACTGAATTCAAAACTAATCTCTAACAGAAAAAGAGAAACAGAATTCATGCAAATCATATTAATTCCAACATTTCCCCAGTGAGCTGGGTATAAACTACAGCCTAATTAAATATTTTTTAACGATGTGAGTAATTTTTGCCAAGGGGTGGATTCAGGGGAAAATTTAATATGAGATCACAAAAGCTGTTCCCAGCGTTGATTCTGTAAATTAATGACTATGTGCCTTATGATAAAAACATGCTGCCAAGAATGAAAATGAAGTCAGCAAAGCTTGCTCTATTTGTCTAACAACCAAATATACAGAATGCAAAACTCTAAATGATATGGAAAATTTCCATTGTCTGTATGATGTATTCCTGATAAAGATGCATGACACTGACAGCACAAAGATGCTTTATATCATGCAGGACTATCAAGTCTTATTAGTTATCACTAATATAGTGTTAACGAGTGTTAGGAACTTTAGTGAGACAGTGCAAAGCACCTATATCAAGATCCTGAGAAGTATTTATTTATGTGTGTGTAAGATAATGTGCTGTGACCATTTCATAAAATGTCTATCTCTAAGACAGACTGAACGCTGCACGATTTCTCAGAGTTGCTTACAAATACGCATCCATCTTCCCTAACACTTAAAAAGACCGTATCATTGTAGTATCTGGGCACCAATCTTAAGTGCTGTCAGAAAAAATATCTCATTAAACCTATGTTATTAGTGCTTTCAAATAATAAATGCACAAACATTAAAACTATGATCAAGAAAAACTGTATAAAGAGACAGGAATTATTGATGCATCGGTCTAGCCAGCTTTTTATCATGATTTGGAAATTAAGCAGTAAGCCTTATGTGACTGAGAGGCTCCTTTATAAAATATAGTATTAGATCAGATATTGAAGATATTAAAATGAAAAATCCTCTGTTTAACCGATAAAAGACTCCTTGCTCTTTGTTCTTTTCATGCTAACCTAACTTGTAACAAGACAGTTAAGACCTAGGAGTTACAAAGCATCTCCAGATGACAGGTGACTAGGACTTTGGTAGCACCCTGGTCAAGAGGCCAGGCCATTGTAAGGACCTTGCAGCCCTATTTATTTAAATTTCTGCCAGAGCTGGCCACTGAGACTGAATTTATGGCTTTTCAATTAGAAGGTCATTCTGTGCTAAATAGCACACCATTGCCTCATTATAATCATAAAATTAGTGAGAAAGGACTAGCATGAATAATATGAAAGAGCCAATGTGAAAGGTGAAGAGGTGTTATTTTCTTGTTTCATTAGAGATGCAAATAAAGCTTGCTGTTTAGACACAAATATTTTGCTTTTAGTGCATGAGTCTCTTAGGAAAAAAAATACTTCGCAATTCTTCTCTACTTCATAACAATAAATTGGTCATTTGCTGTAAATTAACCTTGACAGATGAAAGGACAATTCACAACTGTAACTTAGGATCCAGCTTTATATGATGTGAAATGTATGTGTGAGATTTTAAGTTTCAAACCACTGCAATAGGATTTTTACATTTCTTAATCTGAGCTTAGTCATATTCTCTTTTTTTGTAATATAATTATATTACTTAAAGTTTTTGAAATAAAAAAATAACCCAGAGAATCAGTTAATATCATATATATCTTAGGATATTATTTAATTTGCTATTTGAAAACTGAGAATGTCTTTGAGACTTCAGCATGTGAACACCCTGCAAATTATGAGTCATTGCTTCACAGAAATGTAAACTACAAAAAGGATGAGGACTGTTGTAATTCCACTCAAAACACTGGGAGAAACTACTCAGTCTATCACACACAAGCCACAGAGCACAGTCTTCCAAGCAGCCATAGAGCTCCACGGCATGCACAAATAGACAAAAAATCAATAATGTGGTACACTTTCAGAATTACAAAAATGTTCAAAATGCACAATTTAAAATATTGTCTGTTTAATGAAAACCTGGAAATTGTCTTAGTTTCAGTCTGAAAAGCATAGATTACCTTTACGGGAAATTTAGCAATTTTCCTAAAATCCAGTAATTAGTTGTAAGCCACTAAAATAGGAAAAGTAAGGTAGAGAATATGATGTAATTTTCAGAGGAATCTGCTCTAAGTTCAGGCCACATCCCACTCTGGAACAATTTTGCTGTTTTCTAGCTGAACTCCTCCTCTACTCGGCAGCCACTGATAAACACACACATCCAGCTAGGGGCAGCCCTGACCTGCTTGAGTAGTTTAAAGAGATGCTCTGTCACCCAAGTTGAGAGGCCGAGGCCCTTTGCAAAAATAGTCCAACTGAACATGTTTCTTGTTATGCTCTCACCTGTTTTATTTGGCAACAATGGAGACAGTCATTAAGAGGTTTATTGTACATGTGAAATAATCAGAGGCTTATCCATGGCATTTCCCAGATCACAAAAGAAAGTTGGAGGGGAACATGAAATTCAAGCTTCCAAGGCACTCACCATCAAATCTCCTTTTCTGGTTAAGAAACCAACTGCAGAAGTTAAACTAAAAGTAATTCTAATAATTTAGTTCCAGTATATATTAAATAGGATCTTATGAGGACCCTCAGACTATCATAGACAGCACATGAAATGAGAGTTGATGATGTAACATACAGGGGGAAAGGAAGAAATCTTGTGGTGTCAATCTAGACTTTTTATATTACACAGCTGTAGATGAGATATTCTGTGACAAAAACCTTCCAATATTTACTGCTGTGTGCATCACAAATGCACAAATATATGAGTAAATAAAAGATAATTTAATAAAAACAATAAAAACATTCAAAAGACTAGTGTAAATTAAGTGTCTACATACATTTGAGAATTACTCAGATGATTTTAAAGCCCTGTGTAGCTAAAAAAACACAGCACACAATTTCTGTTGTGCAGTTCAATTCGGGGATGGGAAAGTAATGCAAGATGAATCAGGCCTCAGTCCTTTGGGAATAGTAGTTCTAGAACAAATAGTTAGGCCAAATAACAGTAAATAATGCATGAGCAGTAAGGGAAGAAAATAAAGGTGGGTACAGAGAGTACGAAAAATTGAGTAACTGTGCTTAAAGTCCTATTTCTTGATTCTCATAAAATCTGGGAATTCTGAGAAGAGTCTATCCAAATCAACCTTTTGCATCTTTAATTTTTGGATGCTTATTATTATTTACAGAAGCATTCATAGTTGTGTGAACTACTAGACTTCGCAGGGTTGACAACTTGCATAATTTAACTGCAAGACTTGCAGTACCTTTGTCTTTTACTGAAAGTCCAAGTGTCTGGAATCACACAGATAGTACAGAATTACAGCTTTTCTCTAAAGATGGGGAAAATTTCTAGCCAATGTTGCAAATGAAATCTAAAATTTCAAAATCCAGAAAGTGAAAAAAAAGTTTACATTTCTGATGCTTAAGGTAAGCAACATTTTTTCCCTAACTTACTACCTTTTAATGTTTCAAGTTATTCATATCTCTTTGGCAACAGCTCTCTATTCTTTAGATGTTAAAGGGCCTCATCCACTAGTCACTAATGCTAGCAGATGTAATTTTTGCTTACTAAGACCGCGAATCACACCCACAGACCACACTACAATGAGGATGACCATGAAGAGTATGTAGAAGACAGCTTATGCTGCATGGTTGTAATAACTAATCAACCTTTGTTAGACTTTCTGCGTGCAAGGCAGAATATTTCTATGAAGTGTCTGGAGCTCTACACTTTCCGTTTGTTTATGAAATGGGGTTTTGAAACATTACCAGCAGACTTTCTGATACACCAGAGTATAATGCTGCAGTGTCTAAGAAGCATAAAAAGTGCTCTTAAAGATTCAAAGCTGAGCCGTGCACTATTGCATTGTGGCTGTAGATTTCATTACTGATTCTAGACACCAACCTCTTTTCCCTTATCCACTGTTTATTAGGTAGAGTTTGGCTTCTGGATGGGCGGATAAAATCTACAGCAGCTGTAGTAACAAGCAGTCTCAAACCCAGAATATTTAAACAAGGTTTTGCACATCCTACTAAATGCAGCTATTTATTATGATTAATAAAAGTATGTTGGTAATGTCTCCAAGTCCTACTTGATAAGCTTCTGCTTCAGGAAGAAGAAACTCCACTTCTCACAGTTTCAAAAATCATGACTCATGCATTTACCTTAACTAGAAAATATACATCTTGCAATAGCTTATATAAAAATGAATGTATTCATATTTGCAGCAATGTCATCTAATACATAGCAAACATGTTTTAAATCTTTAAAACACATTTTGGAGAATTTGGCTCCCTTACCATAGACTTTTAACTGGCCTAAATTCCACCAAAAGACACTCCAAACAACTATCAGTAAATTGTCCATCTACTGAGTTTCTTTGACATAAACTGGAGTTTTCAAATCACATATGCTCCTGTTTCTTCATTTTAAGATTAACAATTTTTCAGGGGTTTCTTTTTTTCTATTCCACCCTCCTAAATCATTAATAACTTCTGGTGGCTTCTGAAAAAGGTTGCAGATAAAGATTTCTGTAGCTGTGCTATGAGTGTATTCCACAAGGCCCAAATTCAATCAATTCAATTCACCAGCTTTCAGAACTGGTTGAGTGCCCTCTTAATACTACAAGGGAACTGAATCTAAATTTTCTGTATAGAATCACTGTGTTAGGAGTGCCTTGGGCTAACATTGGGGGGTTACAGGTTGCCTTCAGAAAAAGAACAGGATGATTACAAGAACTCACTCATATATATATACAGCTCCAGAAAAGCTGCAGCTGCCTGTACATATGATGTTGGGGGAAAAAAAAAAATATGAATTTTCTCATTCACTTACACTATCATTAATAATTAAATTTGGATCTGAATTTCATACGCATGAGATTTAACAACAAAACAAATATGTGGTTGAGTCTACATGTAGCTTCAATACACATAAGACTTCCATTAAATATGCAAAATTTGATCACACCATTAACTCCATACTATAGTATCATTAGAAAGTCATCATATAATATCATCATAATGAAATACCATAAATCCTTCTGTTCCAAGATAGGGTGAAGTTAGAGTTTCTTTGCTACTGACATTCTGTAGACCTCATCTTGTTTTATGGCAACTGAAAAGTTTTAGAAGCAAATAATCAAAATCTTTATATCATGTCACTGTATAGTATTATCCAAAATTGAGAAATTAGGGAAATGCTAGATCCGTAGATGTGTTTCTCTGGAGGAATGGTGGAGTTCACTCCTCATTGGGTAGTATTATTAATGACATATCATGTCTCCTATACTGAGGTAGAAATATACTTTAAAACATGAACAGAAATTACTGGCTTTCACATTCAAAGAAATCACTTATGAGAATTTTATCCATAATGAAATGAACAGAAGTTGCTTTTTTTTAAAGGCTGGATTTTTTTTCTTTCCTGCAGCACACTCTTAAAATTGCAGAAGGTATCTGCAGATATCAGAAAAAAAATTTGAATGACCCAAAAAACCAAGAATTAATTGAATGCAGTCATTTTGTGTGCTAAAATGAGAGCAGACAAATTAATATTGCACTTGTAACTGCTCAAGTTGTGGTTTAAAATACATGCAGCACAATTGCCAAAAATAATAACATATCTGATGCCACTATATTTTTGATACCATGCTTTTGAGCATATGTCTAATGGCTCAGTTGCCAAAGCCTAGGAGATTTTAGTCAATATTCAAGGAGCACATGAACATTTTCAATGGCAAAAAGGCACAGTTTGATACATGCTAATAAATTATGCCAATATTATGTACATGTGTACAATTTTAGTAGGATTGTTGTGAGAAAGTCAGCATAGCCACTAAACAAATAGGAGTGACACAAGAATACCATTGCCATTTCTTTCCCCTTTTAGTTTTATGGTAGATTTGCACACAACAGAAAATACATCATAAAGATCAAGTATCTCCCGTGAAAATTAAATAAAGCTTTGTCAAACTTGACAGAACCAATCATACACAA
>NW_010248075.1:17500-25817 GCF_000690775.1 Eurypyga helias
AAATTACAGACAATTTTCCATAGGCACTAATATGAAACTTTCGTATCAAAGACAATTTTCTAAGAACAGCAAGTAAGCTTGAACCTTTATCCAGTAAAAACAGAGCACATCAGTGATGGTAGCTTTTCATGTGAACTGCCTTCCATACCACATAGTTGTTGTTTTACTAAATTAATACATTTCAGCAAAATGAAGGTGTGCTGGTTTCAGGCAGGAAAGAGCTCTTTTTCTTCATAGTGCTGATGGCTGACTCAAGGCGGCCGGGGGAATGTTTCATTCCATGGCACACCAGGCTCAGTGCACATGTGCAGTTCTGAGGTGGGAAGTGGCCTGAAGGGGGTAGGGTACGGTAGAGTAGGCCTAAGACTTAGGCTAGCTTGATAACTGGGTCGTTAGCTCCTTCCTTAGCTCTTGGTTTGGTTGTTAGCAGTGGAGCTGGTTCATTTTGTTAGAGGGTTGGGGTTGGCTGGCTTTTGTCCTGGTTGGGTTGTTGGCCTGAGCCTCTGGCTCTGCAGGCTCTTGGACTTGGACTCACTTCTCTGGGACCTGTCAGTTGGCAGGTGGTGAGCTATTGTATCATATGTTCTATTTTCTATTATTTCAATTACCTATTAGTAGTAATATTGTTAATAATAGTATCACTATTTTTCATTTATATTCAATTATTATATAGTTCTTATCTCAACTTTTAGGGGCTTCCTTGTCTTTTCTTCTGACCCTCCTCCTGCACTGGGGGTGTGTGAAGGGATGTGAACGAGCAACTGAGTGGTACTTAATTGCTAGATAAGGTTAAACCATGACAGATTTTTTTGTTGAGACTTGAGATAAGAACAGACCTGATTATTCTGTGATAAGTATTCATTATAGTGATGCGGTGGTGGCTGATCAAGACATTGATTTCAGGACTCCTTAAGTTGCTCACAGAACGGTGGTATTTACTGCCTTATGTGTTCCTTATTATCCTGATTTTATATGCTCAAACCGGATTGAAAGTTTTTTTTAGACTGGTCAGTGTATTACTGCCGCTGGGAAGAATCCTATATCTGTATCTGTATTTAATATTGCCAACACTCAGTTAGTATGCGAGCTATCTCCTGGAGGCTTTCAATAATTACACCTTTCCCTTTTTCTCCTTGGGGACTCAGCCTATAGAGGAGAGATTATTTGGCGCTGGCTTGCATGTGAAGAAATTATTCCAATCTTCTCCCACTTCTCTTGGGTCAATGGCAAAAATGTCTGAGTAGTTTGGAAATTTTTCATGGGTTTGGGGTGACCTATGGTTACTGATCAGCACACTTCTGAATGTTCTCATGAGGGCTTCTATAGGTACATAGGGGATAAAAGGTAAATCAAGGAAAATATGGGTCCTCTGTGGAAGGAAATGGGAGAGCTGGGTTCCCTGGACATGGAGAAAGCTGAGGTACTCAATGCTTTTTTTGCCTCAGTCTTCACAGGCAAGGGAGCAAGCCATACCCCCCAGGTCGCAAAAGACAAGAGCAGACACTGTGACAATGGAGAGCCACCCATGGTTAGAGAGGATCAGGCTCAGGAGCACCTAAGTAACCCGAAGGTACACAAGTCCATAGGACCTGATAAAATACATCTGTGGGTCCTGAAAGAACTAGCGGATGAGGTTGCAAAACCTCTATCCATTCTATTTGAGAGGTCATGGTGGTCTGGTCAAGTCCTCACTGATTGGAAAAGGGGAAGCATAACTCCCATCTTTAAAAAGGGTAAAAAGGTGGAACCAGAGAACTACAGGCAAGTCAGTCTCACCTCTGTGCCTGGCAAGATCATGGAGCAGACCCTCCTGGAAACTATGCTAAGGCACATGGAAGAAGAGGAGGTGATTGGTGACAGCCAACATGGCTTCACCAAGGGCAGGTCATGCCTGACAAATACGGTAGCTTTCTACGATGGGGTCACGACCTTTGTGGATAAAAGAAGGGCAACAGATATCATCTAGCTGGACTTGTGCAAAGTGTTCAACACTGTCCCGAATGATATCCCTGTCTCTAAATTGGAGAGGCATAGATTTGATGGATGGACCCCACAGTGGATAAGGACTTGACTTGATGGTTGCACTCAGAGAGTTGTGGTCAATGTCTCGAAGTCTGAGTGGAGACCAGTGATGAGTGGCATTCCTTGGGGATTGGTACTGGGACCGGTACAGTTTAATATTTTTGTCAGCGAAATGGATGGTGGGATTGAGTGCATCCTCAGCAGGTTTGCCAATGACACCAGGCTGTGTGGTGCAGTCAACACGCTGGATGGAAGAGATGCCATCCAGAGGGACCTTGACAGGCTGGACTGATGGGTCTGTGGCAACTTCATGGAGTTCAACAAGGCCAAGTGCAAGGTCCTGCAAGGGCAATCCCAAGCACAAGTGCAGGGTGGGTAGAGAATGGATAGAAAGAAGCCCTGAGGAGAAGGACTTGGTGGTACTGGTAGATGAAACGCTGAACATGAGCCGGCAGTGTGCGCTGGCAGCCCAGAAAGCCAACCGTATGCTGGGATGTATCCAAAGAAGTGTGGCCAGCTGGTTGAGGGAGGTGATTCTCCCCATCTATTCTGCTCTTGTGAGACCCCACCTAGAGTACTGCCTCCAGCTCTGGGGTCCTCAACATAAGAAGGATATCAACCAGTTGGGGTGAGTCAAGACGAGGGCCATGAAGATGATCAGAGGGCTGGAGCACCTCTCCTATGAGGAAAGGCTGAGAGAATTGGGCTTGTTCAGCCTGGAGAAGAGAAGGCTCCGAGGAGACCTTATTGCAGCCTTCCAAAACCTGAAGGGGGCCTACAAGAAAGCTGGAGGGGGACGTTTTTACAAGGGAAGGTAGTGACAGGACAGGGGTAACATGTTTAAATTGAAAGCGTGTAGATTTAGATTGGATATCAGGAAAAAAATCTGCATGGAAATGTTGGTGGAACATGTTGCCCAGAGAAGTTGTGGACGCCCCATCTCTGGCTGTCTTCAAGGTCAGGCTGGATGAGGTTTTGAGCAACCTGATGTAGTGGAGTGTGTCTCTGTCCATGGCAGGGGGGTTGGAACTAGACGATCTTTATGGTCCTTCCAATCCAAACCCTTCTATGATTCTATGATCTTGTGAAAGTTAAAGAACTGTTTGGAAATGCTGTCGCATCTGCTATTGGTGCTCAACCCAGCAGCAGCAACCCAAAGTGCCCTAATAAAATGGGGTGGGACGGGCCAGGGCAGTGGGCAGGTCAGCAGCACGAGCCTGTGCAGCTGCAACCATGGCCACATCCCTCTCAGCAGCAACTCCACCTCCCACAATGGTTCCACCTCCCACAATGGCTTCACTTCCTGCTATGGTTCCACCTCACACTACAGCTCTAACTGCTGTACTGTGCAATGCAACCATGCAGACCTCCTTGTGCAAGTTTCACTGTCAGTGTCAAATGGCACCAGTGTCATTTGGCCCACTACAGAAAAGGAAACAGACATGCAAATCAGTCCCTCTGGTAGAGGATGAGGAAGTAGCATGGCTCTTCCAAGACACAGAGACAAACGAGAAGGAGATGGGAGCAGGGCCATCCTAACAGTCAGAGGCAGAGGATGAAGCAGTAGGAACCACATGATCTTTATCCCTGAGGGAGCTACGGTATGTCCATAGAGACTTTAGCTGTTGTCCAGGTGAACATATACCTGGCTGATCTGCTCCTGGGGTAACAGGGCCAGTAGCATAGCATTAGAGGATAGAGAAGCCAAGCAGCTGGGGTCACTTGATAGAGACGGAAGCATTCACAAAGCAATTGGAAGAATGACACAAAATGTAAGCCTCTGGAGATGACTCCTGATAAGTGTGCAGGAAAGGTATCCTTTTAAGGAAAGTATGCTACATCACCCAGGCAAATGGACCACCATGGAGAAAGCTATCCAGTACCTGAAGGAACTAGCTGTGCTAGACAGTTTATTGTGACCCAAACAGTGCACAGGCATCTACTGATCCAGATGAAGTTCAGTGCACATGACCATGTGGCAGAAATTAATATGGAGTGCACCATACCCGTATGCCATTGTGCTTGCAATAATAACTTGGAAAGATGATAAGGCACCGACAGAGGATGAGATGATTTGCTGATTATGGAAATAGAAGGAAAGTCTTTCTTCCCCCACACAGGCCCGTGTCTCAGTTGTAGATACTGTCCCAGGAGTTTAAGCAATTCATAGAGGAGATGTTTCGCTCTCCCTGTGCGTGAGCCAGTACCTCAGCTATTAAGAGTAAGTGTTCCTCTCCTGCAAGAAGGGAATACAACAGATATCCCTCACAGGGTAGCCTGTGGTTTTACCTGAGAGGACATGAAGAGGTGGGATGGAAAAACCTACCTTGCTTCTAGAGCAACAAGTAAGTGAATTGGAAGGGGAAAAAATCACTAGTGGGTGTTCTTCCAGGAAGATTGCTGCTCTCATAGCTAAACAGGATGGAGGAACCGACATGAGCAATAATCCGTTCCTCCTAGTGAGTGAGGCATGTCAGTATTAGAGGGACTCTGCATCCAGAGAGGTGGAGGAAAGGGACAACCGTGTTTTCGGACTATGGGGATTCAAAGACCTGGCACAAAAGAGCCACAGGAGTGTAAAGCTCTAGTAGACATGGGTGCACAGTGTACCCTAATGTCAGAAAGCTATAAAGGGGTAAAACCCATTGCCTGGGGGCTCTTGACAACAGACTATGTTGGAGGCTGAAATAAGCCTGACTGGGAAGGAGTGGCAAAATCATGGCATTGTGATTGGCTCAGATGCCCCGTGCATCCTGGCATAGACTAAATCAAGAGAGGGTATTTTAAGGAGCCAAAAAGGTACCGGTGGGCTTTTGGTATAACTGCTTTAAAGACTGAGGAAACTGAGCAGCTGTCTGTCTTGCCTGGTCTCTCAGAGGACCCTTCTGTTGTGGGATTGCTAAATGCTGAAGACCAACAGGTGCCAATTGCTACAACAGTGCACCAATGACAATATCACACCAACCAAGATTCCTTGATTCCCATCCATAAACTGATTCATCAGCTGGAGAGCCAAGGAGTGAACAGCAAGAGTCATTCACCCTTTAACAGCCCCATCTGGCCAGTGTGTAAGTTTGACTGAGAATGGAGACTAACAGTGGACTAATGTGGCCTGAATGAAGTCATGCCACCACTGAGTGCTGCCATGATGGACATGCTGGAACTCCAATATGAATTGGAGTCAAAGGCAGACAAGTAGCACGCCACGGTTGACATTGCTAATGCCTTTTTCTCCATTCCTCTGACAGCAGAGTGTAAGTCACAGTTTGCTTTCACCTGGAGGGGCATCCAATACACCTGGAATTGATTGCCCCAGGAGTGGAAACACAGTCCTACCATTTGCCATGGACTGATCCAGGACACACTGGAACAGGGTGCATCTCCAGAACATCTGCAATACATTGATGACATCATCGTATGGGGCAACAGAGCAGACGAAGATTTGAGAACAGGAAAAAGACCATCCAAATTCACCGACCTCTGTCGGTGCCTTATCATCTTTCCAAGTTATTATTGCAAGCACAATGGCATACGGGTATGGTGCACTCCATATTAATTTCTGCCACATGGTCATGTGCACTGAACTTCATCTGGATCAGTAGATGCCTGTGCACTGTTTGGGTCACAAAGCCAGTTCTGCCATAAAGCAGAGTAAGGTCAAGAGACCTGCACAGGAGATTCAGTTCTTAGGAATAAAATGGCAAGATGGATGTCACCAGATCCCAATGCATGTGATCAATAAAATAACTACTATATTCCCACGAATGAGTAAAATAGAAACACAAGCTTTCCTAGGCAATGTGGGTTTCTGGCAGATGTATGCTCCTAATTACAGTCACATTGTAAGCCCTCTCTGTGCAGTGACCCAGCAGAAAAATAATTTCAAATGGGGCCCTGAGCAACATTTGAACAAAATTTAAAAAGAGACAATTCATGCAGTAGCCTTTGGACCAGTCTGGGCAGGGCAAGAACTAAAGAATGTGCTCTACACTGCAGCTGGGAAGAATGGCCCTACCTGGAGTCTCTGGCAGAAAAATTCAGGGGAGACCTGAGGTCGACCCCTAGGATTTTGGAGCTGGGAATACAGAATATCCAAGGCTTGCTACATTCCAACCAAAAAAGAGATCCTAGCAGCTTATGAGTGAGTTCGATCTGTCTCAGAAGTGCTTGGAACTGAAATACAGCTCCTCCTGGCACCTCAACTACCTGTGCTGGGCGATGTTCAAAGGAAGAGTCTTTTCTACTAGAAGGCTGGGTGGGGGACATCGTACAAGGGCAGGTAGTGACAAGACAAGGGGTAACGTTTAAACTGAAAGCGTGTAGATTTAGATTAGGTGTAATGAAACCATTCACAGAGAGGTTGGTGAAGCACTGGAAAAGGTTGCTCCGAGAAGCTGTGGATGCCCCGTCCCCGGATGTCTTCAAGGCCAGGCTGGATGAGGCTTCCGTAGTGTAGTGGTGGGTGCCCCTGCCAATGGCAGGGGGGTTGGAATTGGACGATCTTTAAGGTCCCTTCTTACCCAAACCATTCTATGATTCTGTAACAAAAAATACAGTGTGTCATCCAAGGTGAGAGTCAGTGAAGGGCAATTGTATTATATCAAATTCTTTTAAGGTACAGTTTCCACTTTTATGTTGTTCATTCTTTTGTGCCCAGTCTTTTACATAAATTATGACATCACAGTTCTTGTAGCTTGTGTTAAAATGGGGGGACAGAATTGTACTTATTCATGAGAATAAAAGATAAAAAGAAAATCAACAAACAGGAAAGTCATTAGTTGTATGAACTTACAGATAAATTAAACCTTGCCTAAGATGTATTGATCTTCTGTGGCCTTGCCTACAGAATAATGTCAAGCATGCCTGACAATCCATTAGGTTCAGAAGGCAAAAACTACTTATAATTATTCCTTTCATTCTGTGGTAATTCTGATTCTCATTTTCCATGGTGTAAGTCAGAAACAATTTCCCAAAGTCAATGGAGTTATAAGCTTAAGGATTAAAAACAAAGCACATTTTACTGTAAGGTGTGAGTTAAATTAAAGTGAAGAAGACGACCTGCACTTTTGTACAAATTAAAATTTCCTGATTTTTTATCATGCCAGCTTCTTAATCAAAATGGACATTTCCAGGAATGAAATGAAACAATAACTGTGGTAATAAATGATATGTCTAGATTGCAAGAGTAAGTTTTTAAATTAATATTTCCTAAATTAATAAAGTATAATACTTAAAACTCTAAGCAGACATCAAAGCAAGAGGGCTTCAGAATACACACTGGATTAAGAAAAAACCCCAGCCTGATAGCAATTACAGCTGTCAATGATGAAAAGCCATCAAAATAATAACGATAAATTCTCATTAATTTTCTAGTAAAAATTCTCATTTTTTAATTTTAAATTCTTATGTGAATTTCTTTTGTTTCAATTTTCCACATAAAAAAATATTTCAAAGGAACCAAGAGTTTTAAATCAAGTTCCACCTTGATTTACAGATGCTTGATGGAAAGCTATAATCAAAATAATTATTTTCCCACGAAAACACCTCTCTGCCTACGCTGCAGTCAGAAAAACAAAAGTGTGCAAAGGAAAACAAAAGATAGGCAGAAAACTTTTGACAGAAAAAGAGAACAGGTGCAACTTATTCTTAAATTTGTTTGGTTTAAACTTTTCTGTAAAATGCCATTAAGTGGTTTCTGTCTACCTCTCCTAATGGCAATTTGATTGCAGACAGAAAAATTACCCCTGAATGCTTCCAACTTTTTAGAGTTGATAGTTTTATAATTTTATATGTATTGAAAATTGATACCTGCATACATAAACCATGGACAGCCATCAGTCAGATTTTTTGTGTGATGAAGTCTACTGCCAGAAGTCTCTACTGAGATTCTGCAGGTGGTGTAGGGTTTTAAGATTTTCCTTGCCTTAGCAGTATTATGTCATAATTTCTGGTTGGTTTCACTAGCTTGTTTGCATACATAAATTTGCTTACAGGGTTAAGCATTTAATCTATTGATACTGTTTACATGTCATATCATAAAACTTGAGAAGTAGTCAAAGTTAGGTGTCCATGCTTCCTCCTTAGTTGATGGAGAGAGCTTAGAGACAACTACTGACAGGTACTCAAGAGAAGAAGAGTGAATTGTCCTCCCTCTTTGACTATACAGCAATTTAGATTTAAACTTGAACTAGGTAACTGCTTTTCAGACAGCTGAAGATGGGTGATTAACTCTCTCTGTGGTTGTTCAAGGGTACAACCATTCCAGACCTGCTAAGCAGAAAATATGGAAGGCCTT
>NW_010248075.1:25848-43533 GCF_000690775.1 Eurypyga helias
CTTGTCTTGTGAGACCCCGCCTGGTGTACTGCATCCAGCTCTGGAGCCCTCAACGTAAGAAAGATATCAACTGGTTGGAACAAGTCTAGAGGAGGGCCACAAAGATGATCAGAGGGCTGAAGCACCTCTCCTGTGAAGAAAGGCTGAGAGAGTTGGGCTTGTTCAGCCTGGAGAAGAGAAGGTTCTGAGGAGACCATACATCAGCATTCCAATACCTGAAGGGAGCCTACAACAAAGCCAGAGGGGGACTTTTTACAAGGGCCTGTAGTGACGGGACAAGGGTGATGGGTTTAAATTGAAAGAGGGGAGATTTAGGTTGGATGTAAGAAAGAAATTATTCACAGAGAGGGTGGTGCTCCCTGAAACATGTTGCCCAGTGAAGTTGTGGATGCCCCATCCCTGGCTGTCTTCAAGGCCAGGCTGGATGAAGCTTTGAGCAACCTGGTCTAGTGGAAGGTGTCCCTGCCCATGGCAGGAGGGTTGGAACTAGATGATCTTTAAGGTCCTTCCAATCCAAATCATTCTATGATTCTATGGTTCCATGCTAAAGACCAGCACAAAACCAGAAATGATTCCTACATATAGTTCTACAATTCAGTATCAATTTTAAGTAATAAATGGAATTAAGAGCACATGACTTTTGCTTGCTCTGAGAGACCAGCTTAGACAGCACAATAAAATAATTTATAAAACTATTTAAATTTGTAGTTTTGGGGTGCATGTGGCAGTAATGCATCTCAGTTGAATGAGATGCTAGAACCTGACGTTAATTGGAAGGGGGTGGTGGGGTTGGTTGGTGTAAGCAGGGAGCTAGAGGAGGAAATAAGCACAATGAAGAAGGTTGCTTGAGAATTTGCTTTGGTTTTGTACTTCCAAAATCAAATTCTCATTGCAGACCTAGACATAACTTGTTACTACAGTGACAAAATACATGAAAGTTTGCAGAACTACATAAGAGTCGGTATAACAATAAGTGAATCAATTGAAAACAGACATTAAAAGAGTTATTTGCTAATGGGCACCATGCCACAGTTACTCATGCAATGCTGCCTGCAGAATTCTTAAGCTGAGTTCAGATGATACAGATCGATGCACCTTCAAAGACAGTCTATATCAATCTCCATTTCATTTATTAGCTTCCACTTTGAGCTAGTAGGTTGCTAGTTAACTCTTTAACGTAGGAGAAACTGTCAGTGTAAAGGCCACTGGGGGACACACTGTTCTGTGCTGTACTTGACCTGTCGATATTTCTCACGGCATGCTGTTTAAACTGGTAGGGCTAATGGCAAAACGGAGATCTGTGAGTCTTTCCTAGCTTTACATTGGCTTATCATACTATGGTAAACATTAGTAAATATATCCTGGTGAAGTATTCCTATTTGTGTCTTCTTGCATAAGAATAAAAGGCCACAGATGAAATAATTCAAACAACTCTGCCCCTGAAATCAAAGACAGCTTAAATAATAAATTATGCTGATTTGAGAAATTAGCACATTGAGATATCATGCAAATGAACTAAATGCAACTGACATTTGGTTACTAATTAAATTGCTCTAATGTCCCAGACAGACAGAATAAGATAGCTACAGCCGTAAAGTTAAAACTCAGTTTCACTTCGAATCACTTTGGCTATAAGTTCATTGTAAAACTGTGTAGAAATTTAGCAAGTCCAGGACATGATTGATGCATAAACCATTCAGAATACTTCTGGAAGTGTAAATATGAGATCTAACATATAAAGGTATAATTACTAAAACAAAGAAAAATCTCAAACCACCCAGACTTGTGGACTTCGCTTATTTTCTTTCTTCAAATATTGAATGTACCAATTTCCCTTGCCTTACTCTTGAATAAAATCAATTTTCTTAGTAAAGCTGAACTGCCCTTTGTTTAAGGTTAGATGCAAAATTGATACACATCCTTAGATATAATATTAATGTAAAATCCTTAAATATTTAGAACTATGTCACTGTGTGAATCCACAACCATTACAGATTCATTATTTGACAGTCAGTGCTCTCCATACATTAACTGACATGCTCCAAATTAGCTGAAGGGAAAAAAAGCTTCAGATTATTTTAATACTGTAGTCAAACTGTTTGTATACGAATTTTGATAACAACACCTGTTTTTTCTCTCTTGGCCAGTCTAATCCATGGAGAATCCTAGCTTCAGCAATTTCCCTGCAGAATTGTCAAACATATGTATTTGTATTTCATTACTTGGGTAATAGCTGATTTCCCAAGTTCATTTGCTACTAGTTGCTCCTCAAACATCTCAGTGGGATAATTAAGGAATACGAAGAACTGAAACTGTAGTATATTAGGTGGGGGCTAGAGCAATTGCCCAAATCCCACTTCTGATTAAACTGCTGTCCAGAATTAAATATGCAATAACTGAAATTATGTTCCTTCCCTTACTCTGAGCAACTTATCATCAAGGAGACAGAATAACTCCCTGTTTTGTGCAATAGAGACTAAGAAGCTCACTGTGCCACTCAAACCTTTTAAGCCTACAAGAATGGTACTTAAATTGAAAATTGACTGGGTAATGGACTGAATGGTGCCTTCTGTTCTAATGGTTCAATATGTTTGCATAAAAAACCCACAAAAGTGCATTGATACCTGATGCCTGGACTAGATAGACTAAACAAGTGGGGACAAGCTTTAACAGTAGGAAGGCAATTAAAACACCTTTTTCTCTGAGAGTCATGGTTGGTAACAGTGAAATAGTTGCCTCCATTAATTCTGCAGAAAATAGGGGTGTGTTCTCAGCTGTCCTTGCTTTGTTCTCTTTACACTGCACAGGGGCTACACAAGAAAAAGCTTTTCAGCCAGAGATTCCCACAGCAAAGTCTCCAGTGGGAGTATTCTGGTTTGACTTCATAGCTCAAAACTGGCATGGATAAGTCATGTACCAAGTCATCCCCCCATCAATAAGCCCTCTGGCACCTCTTCCATTATTACTCGCTGTAAACACATTCTGGTCTAACATCCACAGGGTAGAGTCAGGCAAAGCTGTCTCTCCTGCATCTCATGACTCTTTCCTCATGTTATTAGACATGGAATAAAATCTGGTTTCTATGTTTTAGAATTATGATGTGAGAGGAACAAATATCCAAGTTATTATGGTTATCACAAAAATCACTGCCTATAATTCAGGCTAACACTTGCCATTGTCCACTTTTGGGCTCTGGTTCATGTAGTGCTAACTAATCATTTGGACTGACATTTATCCTGCCAAGGGGAGTTGCATTTCTAAACTGCCAGAGGAAAGGTGCCATGCCATATGAATTACTCATCTGATATGATGTCTCTATCACATTTTGGAGAACTCATGCAAAACTACATTAAAGACATTTTTCTATTCCTTTTTGAGATTCATATTAAAAATGAGCATAAAATTTCCTGAAAAGCAGAATGACTGCAAGCCTTGTGACACTAAACAGAAGACAACACCCCTTCAAGTATTAAATGTGTCTATGTCAGTTACTGCATAATCACACAAGTTCATATACACAGCAAACATGACTACAGACTACAAGCTCTTTGAAAGCTGATAGGTTGATCGGTATACTGTCATACAGATATTTTGTACACTTGAATTTGAGGACTCAGAGCACAATCACATATAGAGTTTGGAATTCTTGGGTCCAGTGAAGTTGCTGGTTCCAGTGGATATTGAGCATGGCAGCTGACAGGTATGTGAACTATGTGTAGGAAATACAAAGTGGATGGAGAATATAGTGGTTGGGGCTTCAGGGATTACAAAGATAATTGTGGATCAATTCTGCCAAATGATTTAAAGTAACTTAAGCCTTCCATCAGTACTTTAATTGTTTTTATAACAGAACTTGAGAGACCACTTAGTGCAATGAATTATTTGATAACACCTGGTTGCAATGCCCTGTCCATTAGTTGTGTATCATCTCTCTCTTTTTATTAAACTGGTTAGTCTACTCCTCCATTCATTTAAGACCCAAGATTAATGTTAGAAAGATGCTTTTACAAGTGGATGATGAAATAAATATCTCTTAGTTGGGTTAGAATGGTAAACATATATCAAAAGTGCATTTTCTATCTGGATCGTTTTGTAAGCAAATTGCATAATTTTAATAAATAATAAAAAAAATTTAATAATTTTATATTATTTTATGATGAGCTGTGCTAGTCTCTGAATACAGCAAAATAAAACTAAATGAAACCTGAATCCTTTAACCCTTCACAAAATGTCAAGAATAAACCGGTTCCTAGCAGACCAACAAGCAATAACTCCATGAATTGTCATTACTTTTGAAGTTAGACCACTTATGTGACTAGTGGCAATTATGAAGGTTAGCTACAAATTCAGTAAGCAAAACTTGCCTGGATGGTTTTCTTTGTTTTCTGTGGTCTCAGAAGTAGTAAAGCAGCACAGCTACATCTAACCATCTCTTTCTCCCTTCCTGTAAGACCTACCAAAATCCCACAGTGTTTCAAACTGATAAACACATGCCCAGTAGGCTTTAATGCATAGCCTCAAAACTCAGTGTTGCCTATGGTGAAGTATTGGAGAGATAATTAATAAATGAAAATTCCAAAATGCAATCAATCTC
Organism: Eurypyga helias; assembly: GCF_000690775.1. Taxonomy (NCBI): domain Eukaryota; kingdom Metazoa; phylum Chordata; class Aves; order Eurypygiformes; family Eurypygidae; genus Eurypyga; species Eurypyga helias. The sequence continues at coordinate 30,443 of NW_010248075.1, forward strand.
ACTGACTTCTCCAGTCTGTAGCTGGAATGCTGCCAAGCAAAAAGACTTGGATACCTCTGGGCTAAGATTGCTGTAACACCTGCTTGCCATGGTACCTTTCAGGTTGGATGAAAGAATCTGTACCCAATGCAAACCAATATGGAAAATAAATTAATTAGCAAGGATATGACATTAAAATATAGTACACAAAAGGAGAAGAAAAAGAGGACTTGAGTATGATATATGTTGAATTAACCTTCAGTGAATAGTTCATAACATCACTTTCCTTCCTTCCTAAACAAGATCCAAGCCTACAAATTAATCGGGGATGGCAGAATCCTAATTGCTAATACCTACATTAAACAGGGTTTTTTCCTTATTTTTTGCTTTATGATTGGCAGATCTGTTTATTCCAGAATGCATTTTATTAAATGTTATTTATTTACAATGACCACTTAAGAAAGAATACACTTTGGGAAGAGTGAAAGACACTCAATATTTTGGTGGTGGTTGTGGCATTGCTGGAGAACATTGTTGGAGATTAAAAATAACAATGTTCAAAGCCTATTTTTTTTTTCAGCCATCTTGAGTAAAAAAACCTGAGATTAGAAGCTCAAGCAACCTTGGAAGAATTTGAGAAACTTTTTAATTCTACCATCCATTTAAATCCCAAATTATTTGCTTCTTTGATGGAGAAGTAACACTGAAAAATCTGGTGATCCTGCTGTTGCAGAATTCAAGTGCTCTCTTGATTTCTTACTTTAGCTCACACCTAAAACATCAGGTTAATTACCAAATTATTAGATTGGCAGTTGGTCAAATAAAAACCAATTTTATAAAACCCTTCAATTACAGACATACTGGGAAACTTCGCATGCTGGCAATCCACTAGGCTTTTGAAGACTCTTCTAAGAGCCACCAGAACTTTTAAAAACTGCCCTCTTAGAGAGTCCAGGATATCTTTCTATGATTGTTTCTACATGGTGGCTCTTTCGCTTTCAAATGTCCATCCTACATTCTCATGTACACTTATTCTTCTAAGAGAAATGGTCAAGTACTATACACACTTCGGCAGTGCCAACTGCTTCTGTTAAGGAGACAGCCCACACTGGAGTAGAAAGGGTGTTGTACGTCAAGACTGAACATAGACAGACTGGACCAAAATGATTGGGAGTATAAGCATAGCTGAATCTGTCTGCTGAGTCTTGGCCCAATACCAGATAAAGTTGGGATCATAAAGTCTTTAAAGAAAGATGCCTATGAAATGGCAGGGCTGAAAATTGGGCACACAGACAACTGTTTCATGCTACTGTTACTCTAGAGGAAAAAAAACCCCAAAACCAAAACACAATAATGAGAGGCAAGGATGTGTAGGATGAAAGGAAGAGGAGAAGAAAAGAATGAAGTCCAAATGTTCAATCCATCACTTCGAATTATGCCTAGTTAGCCCCCAATCTTCCCTGTTTAATGACATCAGGAATACTGCAGTGTTGCAGAAAATCTAAACTTTTCTTCTTAGTGTGGAGGAGCAGAGCACTGCATTGAAAAACATGTCATGCTGATAGCTCCTCTCTAACCTTAAAGAAACAGCCTTCAAAATTGCTTTGCGGGTCTACCCATAATCATGTGAGCAGACAAACCTTTGCTTAAGCATATGCAAAAGAAGCCATAGGGTAATAAACTCAGAAATACACCAGGTGAAAAAAAATAACTCCAAATTCCCTGACCCATTTATGTCAGGAGAAACTGTTGAATTTTCCAGTAAGGTCTGCACTAAATGGCAAAAAGGAACTATAATGCCCTGCACTGAGTGGATGGTGAACACTTTAAATTCTATTCTTCAGTCTGTGACGGTTACTTGCTGCTATTCCAGACATTGTGAAGTATCCCACAAAAAGTCCTTCAGCCAGTTTTCCAGGCTGCATTATCTTTGACTGATGTTTCATTCAGCCATACTGTTTTGAAAAATAAAAAAAATAGCAAGGAGAAATAGACTTATAGATATAAGCATATATTTCTCTAAAATGTTGTTTCACTGAAGAGGTCCAGCTTTATTCCTATGGTGAAGGATTTTGAAAGAGGACTATGTTCATTTCAGAAAAGCATATTTTATCTCTTCAAATTAATACGGGACTCAGTTATAAGCTTTTGGAAACTGCCATTTTCACATACTCTCAGGAACTCAGTAAAGGTTCAGCATTGAAATCTGCATTAAAGATCCTCTTGTATCATCCTATACACCAGCTGTGATGAGTACAAACTTGATCATGCTTTTCTTCCACAGGCTACAAATGTAGCACTTCTGAGAAAACAAGCAATGCAGAGAAGTAGCAACTTATTTTGAAAAGAGGCACTAGCTTCACTCCACACATAAGTTAACATGTAAGTGAAACAGATTATTGCAAGAAAAGAATATACAGTCACGTGGGTTCCGTGCATGAACTAAGAACAATGAATTATTGTTCATTCAGGTCTCTACTTGGTTTTACCACAAGCGTGACATTGAGGAAGAATATCAAACATGTATCCAGAAGGATGGTAAGTGAATAAATGAACTGGTAAACTTAATTCTAAGACTACCTGACCTTTGAATGCTGGCTTTGCTGCTTTATTATTCTGATAACGTATGGAGTTACCTAAACTTTATATCTGAAGACAGTGTCTTAGACAGATAAACAGACATTGATTGATACCTTCTCAGCAGTTTTCTTGGCAACACTACAGAGTGTAATTTATTTATATATTTGTTTGTTTGTTTGTTATCATTCATTGCCTGATAGGCCAGCCTGCTTATCAGTCATCCCATGTTCATTTCCCTTAATTAGAGAGATCAGATACACCACCACAAATTCCCTCCTTGACCATCCACAGCCACCACTCAGCAGCAATGCCTCAATTTAGCAGGAAAAAAGGTGGATAGGCTGATAAAAGAGAGTCTCAGATCCTGCAATGGTTTTCTTACAGGTTTACCACCAAACACAACAGGAATGAGTGAAGAGATCAGACACTGACTGTGGTTGATCAGGACAGGTGTTTGTGGTGATGTTTTCAACAGATGGAGATTCCTGTGAGAGAAGAAAAGAGACCCAGGTTATACCAGCCAAATGTGATGACTCCTCAACCAGAACCACTGCAATCAGTTACATTTTTCTCCCTGTTGTAAATTGAAGTACATGCACTCATAGAGTTTTATTCATTTGTATCTTAAAGAGAAGGAATGTTACCCTTTATGAGAAGAACAGATGAAAAAGAAAGAGAGACCTTTACAGGACCACTTTCATAACAGAATTCTGTTGTTCTGGAGTGATTTATTTCTGAAGAGGAAAAAAATGCAAAGAACTTGGAACACATACAAAAGTACCTTCTCATCAAAGGTTGTCTATTGTTTCATGAATCATATGTGATGGATGTGATTTATGAATTAGAATCTGTGTCAAAAGATTTACAACATTATAAATTAGTTATGACATCTTCTCATCTGTGAGCATAAACTTCCAACAAAATATCTGTATCATCATCACAGAAGCATGGCCAACCCAGTTCTTTCATTTCACTGCAGCACACCCAGACCCTGTCACAGTGTTTGATGAATTCTTGAAGGAATGGGCTACAGATCAATTAAAATAAACACCACAAGCTGATTTATCAAATCTTCTCTGAATGCTCTCAGAAAATGTCAAAAATCTGATCCATTGACAGAGAGGAGTCAGAGAATTGTGACAGTCTATGGGATCACAAGACCTTTTCAAAACTATCATAAATCACTACAGAAAACAAATGGGGCACCATGTGATAAGATTTCTTTTGACAGCTTTGCTTCAACAAGACGTATATGAGATAAATGGATACCTTCGTCTGTGCCCAGTTGTCAGTTTACAAAGTTGCAACTTGTCAAATTGTAAAACACACCACATCCAAAATAATATACCTTTTTTGGATATACAATAGCATGATTTAAGAAACCCCTGACTCTAGTTACTTATTGCAATTTTAAAAGTATTTCTGAAGGCAGAAATACTAGAGAAAAAAACAGACAGGTAGACAGACAGGAAGACTGGCAGGCAGACATGTCAAATATTAGCTAGCACAGTAGTTCTAGTACTGCAGCCTATCTAAACTAATTAAACCCTTCTATTAACCTTTTGTAAAAACTACTTAAATTACTGTAAAGTTACTTCAATCACAATAACTGTTGATATTTCTGAGTTGTTCTTTTTCATATAGATGATGAACACATTCAAAACAGTGCAGTAATATGTAAAGATTTCTCAAATACTAGTTAAGCTCATGAAAATGCCATTGTTAAGGAGGTTATGCAAATCAACAAAAATATTCAGAGATCAGAAAAATAATAGATTTGGTGTTGAATTAGGAATTTGTACAGCAATGTGGCAGGAACTCTATTATGAATGACAATGATAATGATTTGTGCCTGATTTTAATTTACTTATGCATTAAAGGAACAAATGGTATCATTTACAAGTGGTTATGGACACAGAAGATTTTGTAAGACATTTCACAATTTGCGAAGACTTGATATAGAAGAAACCACAGGTCGTTTCTATATTTTGGATATAGTCTATGTTTCCATCTTTTAAAATACTGACTTAGCTTTCCTCAATACGTAAGATGACTGTAATCATTATCACACAGAGCATGAATACAGAGAATTTAAAAATACAATTTCAGACAGAGACCATATTTTTTAATGTTTAGCTTTTAAACTTTTTTTCTAACCACCTCTAAAATTACCTTTACTTTTTGCAGAAGAAAGTTTACAAATTCAATTTCTGAAGGAAATACAATTTGTAAATAAAAATCTTCTTCAGACATGCATAATGCTTCCTATGTCCAATGCCTCCTCTAGTGACGAAGCTGAAGAAAAATCTCTTTAAAACATGTTTGTTGAAACTGATAGTATTGATAATGTACAATAGCTATAAACTTTGTGATCTTCAAGGGGTCATGAAAGAAAACCAGTCTCAGAAGCCCTCCCAGGGGCTCTAGATGGGACTAATAACATCAGGAACAGTGAAGAGTTAGAAAGTCCTGTTAACCAAGGCCAATGCTTCTTCAAATTCCCTGTCCAATGGAGTAATAATAGATAAAGACACAAGCACAGACTAGGTCCTTTCAAATCTGATTTGAGACCTTAGCATGACAAAGGGATAATGCTTGCTTGCTGACGAATGAACTCCCTCACAAGGGCTATGAACCACAGTCCGGTACTATGCTTTAACTGTTACATTTATTAGAGGCCTTTGACATAACCAGGGCAACTACATGAGGTCTCCGGCAGGGATAGATGGAGTTGTTCTAAATTGACTGTACTCCTTCCTCTTCAATCCCATGTGAAAGACATGTTTCAGTATCTGTAAGAACTATCTGGAAGAGAAGGAGTAATGGGAAAACCAATCTATGAACAGGAAAACCAATGGAAGTAGGTAAAGCAAAGCAATCTCAGGTACTAGCTGTGTTGTGATCACAGTGCATGGACTCACTCTGGTGAAGGATACCTCACCTTCACTTAATAAGCTGAATGCACCTCTTTAACTTCTCACAGGTCAGCATTGCGCAGAAAGCAATTCTTTAACTTCTTTTATTCAAGACAGAGTGCCCACAAGGCAGAGTTCAATATCCCACCTACTGTACAGTGGTACATGTCTGTCTTTTGCAAGTTTTGAATGTTAGGTAAATCCAACTTTGCTGGCATCCTTCAAGCTAAGAAAGCATCTAGCACACATTTGTTTCTCTAAGTGTATGTAATAGTGTACATGTGCATGAGTAAAAGGTAAAAGAATGTTTGTTCTCTCACTTGAGTAAGAATCTCCTGGTTTTTTTAATTGCTGCTTTTGGATACCAGTGCTCATATAAGAAATAGTCTATTTATTGTTAATTAAAATTTCAGTACTGAAAAAGTGGGGAATGATACAAATACATTTCGATTCCATGATGATTAAAATAAAATAATTTTTATTTATAGAAATTTGTAATCTGGAATTTCCTCCAGTTTATACGTTTAATGAAAACATACAATATAGTGACATACAAATAGAATACATATTTATGTTTGTCAACCTAAACTTGTCTCAATTTCCTCCATCTGAAAAAAAAGTGTCTGGATCACTCTGTGTCCTTCAATTGCTCTTGTACATTGCTAATTGCAGAACTACAACTAAAAATAAACACAGAGCTGTAAGTCAGCAAGTGGAGTACATTAATCAGGCTTGAATACTTGGCCTCACAGCAGACTACTTAATTTCATCATGTTTGCTTTAACAATGGCTTTCAATTTATGTATAGGGTAAAGTTACACCACAGGACTTTTAATTCTGAGAACAACATCCCTAAAAACCTTATTCAAAGGTGCATGGACTAGTCTTTCTGCTTGGCAAATCCCACTGAAAGTTTTTGACAGATTCATCTTCTAGCCTTTGGGAAAGTGAAGGTGCTGCAGGCAAGGTATTTGAATAATACCACAAAAAATATTGTTGCTGGCACAGCTGGTATGTTGGGAGAAAAATTCGTCACTAACTCTGGAACTGCCATGTAATTTTCTCTCAACAGTTCTTTTCCCTGCTTGACATAAGATTTGCACAGGACAAACTAGCTTGACAGAGGACAAGTCAGCCAGCTGTTGAAGTATCTCTAAGCATGACAGATCACTATGTTTTAACTCAGATTAATTCATTTATTACAGGTAGACCTAAATCACTGGTCATTGTCGAATCAGTTGTCACAACTAACAAATCATGTCAGATTTCTGAAAAAAAATATTTCAAATCTTAAACAGTTGTTATAACCTCAGCTTGTCTGCTGACAGAGGAATTCCAGCAATAAGAACAGGATAATGTAAAGTCTATTTTCACACAGCCAAGTAAAGCATTGGAAAATAGCCAGTGCTGTTACAGCATTATCTGTGTCATTTGTCTGGTATTTTATAACACCAGAAGGACTTGGAAATATTTGAGTGAAGATTCTGGTACCTGGCAAAAATGGAAGTGTTTCTTCCAAGTTTCTTTCCCCCACCCCAACTTTTTTGCCTCTTTTCTGTTGCTTTTGAAACATTAATTGCTGCCTTAAACTCTTACCCATTTCCTGTCACTATACATTCAACAGTAAAATAAATAAAAACAACAGGACAAATTTTTAAATGTGTCCAGCGTCAGATCACCAGAATTGCTAGAGTAGAATGAAAAAAATCACTGCAGAAACGCAATAACAGAAATGAAGTCCACATTCAGGCCTGTATTTCAATTAGTTCCCTCTAAGCAATCACATAGGAAAATCAGTAATTCAGATACATCGGTACAATCAATACATTCAGATACTTTAAAAACTACAGATCCTGAAACATATTTGTAATATCATACTTACAGACTGGCCCATATATGTCCTATTGGATCCAAACCAATCATGGGCAAGTTTGGAAACAATTTGAACCTTGCCATTTGAGCTCAGAGTTAATCAGAAACTTACTTAGACCAAAACTTGCACTGGCAGCACAAGACATTTTGCAAACTGAATTCCTTTCTCAGGATTTTCATAAATTCTGCTGATGTTTTCATGGAAACAGAAGGACTGGCCTCCATAAGATTCTTGTCTAAACTCTAAGGGAGAGTGCTGGGTCTCAGGAGCAGCAATGAAGGTTGTCATGTGAGCCAAAGAAGGTTTTTGTAAAGACAAATGTTTTCATTATTGCTGATTAGGTGTAGTAAAAGGTGTCTCAAGATGTGGTATACGAGGTTTCCAAGACATGATTGGATGAAACCACAAATAGCCTGGTGTGGTCTCATAGGTGACCCTCCTCTGAGCAGGCAGTTTGACCAGAGATCTCTCTGAGGTCCTTTCTACCCTGAATTACCTTGTATACCTACCCATATATCTTTCTTTGTTATATTCTTTTTGCATATCTAAAGTACCTAGGTGTCTTCCCTGTCTACTCTACAAATGTATATCACACAGTGAAATTCAGTTATCCAGGGAGGTTTGGTTACCAGAACTCACTATTGTCATTGTATGACATACACAGCACATCTTGCCTACCTTCCTGAAAAAGTTCAGTAACCAAACACAGCTTATACCCCTTCACTCTGCCAGGACAATTTATGTAGGATTGTTCATCTCTGACCCAGTATCTCTCATCTGTCAAATCAGCCACAAAACAATTAGTTATCTTTTATTTATTACTTCCTCCTGGAATGGAAGGCAGGTATGTAACACACGCTTCAAGGGTGATAAATACATTTCCCCAGCAGCAACAGGGAGGTTCAATACAGTTTAGATAAAACAAAGGATTACATGTTTTAAAGGCACAGAATTGGGAAAACATAGTGAAGTTACAGATTCTAGATGTTTTATGTGTACTGATGGGATTTCTAAAAGGATTTTAGTTAGAAAGACAAGTTTTCTACATGTTTTAGATTGAAACTACGTGATTTCTACATGATCTAGTTAGGGATTTTAAGTTCTTTTTGTCCAGAGGTGCTTAACTTTAGTACTGAAAATACTTCACTCTCCATGCAGAATGGAATTCTCTTTTCTTGTGATTCCTTATGTCCAATTATACTTATGACAAGGTATAAAGACGCTCCAACATAAAAGTGCTCCTACTTATCATATGTTCAGTCTTAGCTGAAACACCAGTGTGAAGGAGGCTTTCAAGGGAAAAGGAGTGTTCACTCTCTGCTGCTCCTTGAAATTGTTCCACGAAAGAGATGGTTGTTATTAGCCACTTGTGTAAATTAATTTGTTCTGGCTTGGGGTTCTCACTTTACTGCTGATAGAAGCAAACCTGGAAAAGTGGATATGAAAGGACTCTGAGGACTTTTTAATTTCATTCTGCACTGTTACACGTGCATACCCAATTTTGTTTTGCAGTTTCTGAAATACATCATTCTTGTTATAAAATTATTTCCTTCAGAAGTCTCTCACATATAAAATTCTAGAGAATCCCAATCAGAGCTCTGGCTCACAAACATCTAAATAAGCTTGGTATAGATCTCCATGTATTTAGGACAGTATAATCACACATTGTGTGAGCTGATGAACACAACTTTTTTTAAATCCCAGCTGTGTTATCTGAAAGCCTGCTTCTTCTAGCTGTCTCTCTCCCTAACCCATTCCAGCCAAAATTATTCTTCTCCTATCATGCTAGCAAAAAAAAAAAAATAATTTCCTCTAAAAGCCATTTCAGTTGAATTAAGGTGAGATGGCAAAAACTTACCATTTTCACCGTTTAAGTAACCAACCTGATCTTAAATGAAATACAGTTGGGAGTGCTCATAGCAGTGGTTTGGCTGGTGGGTCACACTGGGATAGTTCTGACAAGATGATGGTGCTGGTAGTCAGCTGAGGTAGCAGACAATTTAACTGTCATGATCAAAGAGTTGAAAAGGAAATATGTCCACAGGCCAAGTGATGCAACAGAATGCCCTCGACAGTCCTTAGCAGAAAAGGGCTTTTTTTTGTGCTTGGAAAATGCATTATCTTGGGGGACCATATAACACCAGAAAGTGTCCCTTGTCTTTCTAAGTGAATCAAGGTCTTAATGTTAACTCTCATTACAAACTCATTCCTTCAATGTTCACTAAAGAAAAGAACGTTTAAAGCCTAAAGAAAAAAAAAAAAAGAAAGGAAGAAAGAAGAGAGAGGAGAGTACTACCTTCAGGTATCTTGCTCTTATTTCTCAAACTCCATTCCTCTTCTCTTCTGTTTTGGAGGCAGAAAGAGCATACAGGTGGGACTGTGGAACTCTCGAACTCAGGAGGGACCAGGGGAACTGGCACTGAAGTGCAGTGACATTTATACAAACAACATACGTAATGGATACATTTCAGCTAAGGTATTTGTAGGTATGATATATTTTTTTTCTCCTACCATTTCAAGAGGTGCTTTAATTTCACAGACAGATTTTACTATATTTTAATTTGGAAGTGCACAAGACAAGCAAATGTGCTTTTCCCCCCGCTCTGTCATTTTTTTTAAGTTTAAGGTATCTTCTTAAAACAGATGAAGCAAAACACTCCCAGGAAGAAATCAATTAATTAAAAATTACATAAGAACATCTGCTTGCAAGCTGATCAAACTAGAAAGGTGAAAACAACGTCTGTTCTAGTGGAGGGAAGAAAGACAGCAGTTTTGAGAATGGGGAAAAGGCAAAACGTGGGTAAATGATAAAGAAGCTGCCAGATTCCATGTGTTGAGTTGTGTCAAAATGTGAACTTAAATGTAACATTCAGTTCTGTGAAGCAGAAAGACAATCCTCTTCCCTGTAAACTGAGAAATTCATCAGGATCAAGGAACACTGGCTTGGTGTATTCACATGAGCTTGACAAACTCTGTAGGGAGCTGTTATTTAGTATAGTTGGTGCACAAAAAGTCAAGCAGTCAGTATTTAGCCAAATGAGATGATATTCTGTATAGAAGGACTCATGCAGCACCACAGAATTAATGCCTCAGAGAATAATCAAAGGAATGAGCCCTGCTTACATATGACATTTATGAAACTGTATGCACTTGATATGATTCAAAACTAACATTTTAGATGACAAAACATCTATTTTCAATAAATGTATTCTTTCTTAAAGCTTTTAATGTGGTCATTATTTTCTCCCATATCCCATGAAGCTAAGTGAACATTTAAGCGTATTTTTACTTTAAAAAGGAAATATTTTTGGGGTTGATATTTTTAGACTTCAGTTGATCAAACCCTTGGGTTTGTTGGAAAGAATAAATTTACTCAAATACCTAATTGTTTGCAGGACATTTTTTTCTATGAAGACATTATTTTATGTACATATGAGAAGCTTAGGAAAATGCCATCTCACTGTTTCATTCTTAACATGAACATTGTTTTAATAGCATGGCCTAAAAATACTTTTAAAATAAGAACTTTAATAATGCTGAGCTATTTGACTGCTTCTTAAGTCAATTGCACTGGAGACTTTGTCAACCTAGGCAGCTCACCGTGTCTCTTGCAAAGTGACATATGTCTCCTGTATACACTAGCATCAGATGAGCCTAATTGAAAATAACACAGATTCAGCAGCTGACAGCTTATTGGGGCTGAGAGGGGAACATTTCTCCCTATTTAAACTATCGCTTCTCTCATCCTTCCCTCCTTCTTTGGGACAGGAACTACTCAAACTGATATCTTCCTACATTTTTTTACACAAAACAGCCATTTTTTTCCACTTTGTGCTACAATTACTATTACACTAGGAAACAGGACGCGCCTAAAGGATGAAATGGCACCTCCTGATGAAATGGCGCCTGCTGGGTGACAATTTTACGAGATGTGCACTTGATCTCTGCTGCAGATGCTGCAAAGACACTCTGCTGAAACAAAATGTAGGATGATTCTCTGTAAGTGAAAAGTGGGCACTTCCATCTAGTGCCCACAGACTTGACACCTGTGGTTTCTGTCAGAGAGAGGTGAATCAGAACAAGGCTTATGAGTGACTTTTTAGCTTTCATTTAACATTCTCCATCTCTTACATGACAGCCGAAAGTCTCAGGCTTGTCAGGGTCACCTGAGGGACAGGGCACTAGCTTTAGTTTAGCAATTGAAAAAATCAGGAGGTGTTGGGGCTTTAGTTTAGCAATTGAAAGAATTGAAAACCGACTTGAGGAAAGGGCCGAGCTCCAGTTCAAGGGTGGGCGAGGGAGAATGAGCGCCCTCATGTGGAATTGCAAATTTACTGGAAGAATCGGTCTCCTCAAATCAGAGCCCTTGTGGATACTGGAGGCGAGGTCTCTTAATTTAGGGAAATCAAAACGATTTAAAGGTCAAAGGGTTATTATTACTGATTAGGAGGAAAAAAAATTGAGGCTGTATAAACTGAAATTAAGATGAAAATGGGAAATTTGCCAAACAAACTTGCTCAGTTATGATAGTTACTGCTTTAATTGAACAAGTATGACATCCAGGAAAGTGGCATGCAGTAACTGATTTAGCAAAAGCTTTTTTTTTTTTTTTTTCCCCATACCCATTGCTGAAGAGCACTGGGAACAATTTGCTTTTACTTGGCAGGGTAGGCAGTATATTTTTTTTTTTAACTCGCTTACCCTAGGTATGGGTTCATAGTCCCACCATTTGCCACCAAATAGTGGCTGAACATCTGGACCAATTAGTAATGCCAGATACAATGTAAACAGTGCATTATATAGATGATTGTTAGTTCAATATATGTAAGATAAAGGGTGGGAAATTTATGCCAGCAAAATCCAAAGACCAGCACAAACAGTAAAACTTTTAGGATTACAGTGGCACCAAGGCCATAGAGAAATATTGTAAAAAGCCAAACAGAAAATTTTGGATTTCACAACACCACAAAATGAAAAAGGAATACAAGTATTGGGGGAAATCATTGATGCTGATTATCAAGGAGAAATTAAAGTTATGTTGCTAAACAGTGGTGTTCAAGACCTACTGATTCAGCCATAAGATAGGATTGCCCAGATTTTAATTTTACCTGTTCTAAAATCCAAGGCAGCTAAAGGACAAGCCCTGCAGATAACAACTGTACGAGGTGAAAAAAGATTTGGACCTACTAGTGCTTTTAACAACAGAGCTAAAGTATGGGTGCAAGGACCTAATGGTCCTCCCAAACCAGCAGAAGTTACAGCTACTGGAAAAGATAATACCGGTTTAGTAATCAAATCCAGACAGGAAAAATGGGAATATGTTCCTGCTCATAAATGTTAACTTTGAGAATGATATTACAATTATCTAGTTTTGTTTTACAGAACAACTAATTTGGTTCACGACCACTGTCCTGGTCCCAGGCAGCGATGAGCTGCTCTCCTAGGGCCAGTCTGTAAGATTTTGTTTCATTCCATAATACATCGAGTGGTCACTGTACCCTTCCCCCCCGCCCCGTATCGTCAGTGATGGGAGTGTGCTGGGGAGAAGCTTGCAGAGGCTGGACCCAGAAGGTGGGGGAGGGGATCGCCCCAGCTCTTTCTGCTGGCAGCTCGGATTTTTGCCGGCGGAGTATGGGTTGGTGTTTTTTTTTGTCACAGCTGGGGTTTTTTTTGTCCCAGCGGGATCTTTGTCTGGACATCCTGTCGGGTGATTAGCAGTCAAGTAGTGTCTTTTGTCAGGCAAA